>NC_137647.1:21925936-22090936 GCF_963383615.2 Lipophrys pholis | reverse complement strand
GTCTCCGCTTCCTGTTTTATTTTGTCTCACCTGTCTTCTCGGCGTCTCTTCTTCCTGTTTGCCGTCCCTCTGTGTGTCTGACTGAGTCGATGTGTTTCACCTGTGTCTCCCCGGTGTATTGAGCCATGTCAGTGCCGGATCATCTCGTGTCCTGACATCCCGTCTTCTTGTCCCCCAGCGTTCCTCCTGACCTTCTGGTGTGAAGACTCCGTTTGTACGTCTGGGTTTTCCTCTCGGACGCCTTCGCCTGCATCTTCACACAGATCCTGACTAAACTCTTTGAACTCTTATTCTCTGGAGTCGGCCTGTTGCGTGTTGTGTATTAATATGTTGTTTGAGTTCACGTCTGTGCCGGCACGCTCCCCTCCAGATGTTTCCAGTCGCTTCATCCTCCCAGCTCTCAGTCTGTTTGCTTCTTCTTCTTCCCGTCTTCCCTCTACGCTCGGATCCCTGCACTTCTCTCAAGCGTTAGACTTCCTGTTCTGGCTGACGCCGTCTTCAATAGACGTTTCTTTTTTTAAGTTTGCCGGTGGACGTGCGTTTGGGTGTTGACGGTCCACTAAAGCCCCGTTACAACAGTGCCCCTTGGTGCCGGTACGGGTCAGGTCGGAACCGTTTGTTGTGCGTTTCCACTGACTCAGAACCGTTACCAACCGGTACCATTGGGAACCATTTCTCGCTACCCCTCCACTTGGGGTACCAGGCACAATGTGCCGGATATGAGGGGGAGGAGCTTCAACACTGCCGTCTGCTCATTGGTCCGTGACGACCTGTTCTCCCAGCAAGCAGCCATTTACAATCAGGAAATTTTTTTGAAAATGTCCTCCCGTTATGGCGTCACATCCTGCATGATTACGCAACCGTTCATAACCCCGCCTACATTTCAAACCGTTCCCCGTGTAATGGAAACGCAGCACTGATACGGGTCTGGTTACGGATAGTCAACCCCCACCTGACCGGCACCGGTACCGGTACCAAGGGGCACTGTGGAAACGGGGCTAAAGTCACTCTCATCCTTTTTGGTGATAAATCAAAGTTGATGAGCGCAGGTGAGGGTGGATGTAGACCGACTGGTCAACACACAGCTCGGCTCCACCTGCATCCACGGAATCCTCCACCGTCCTCCCTGAAACGGAACTCTTTCACCGGTGGCGGCGCCAGATATTTTTTTTCTGCTGGTGCTCTGGGGGAGCTCGATCTTTCCGTGACGGTTCCGGGGAGTTTGGGGATCTCTACTTTATTTTCTACTGTAACCACGACAATATGACAAGACATTTAGCCAAAGTGATAAAGATGGAAGTTTGACAAGCCGGCCACTTCAACGTCACCACTGAATGGAAACTTTAACAGAAGAATGTCACCGATGGAGCCGCAACAGACACACAGCAAGTCTTCATTGAGGACGAAGACACTAACTCCTGCTGCCAGTCAGCAAAACCTCCACTGGAAGAAAAATACTTGGCTCAATGGATCTAATGACATATTAGTAAATACTACATAGAGATAAGCAGGAGTCAGACAGGCAGTAATCATCACTCACCATGAGACCTCGTAGTAAAATGATACGATGGTTGTTGTGGTTCAGAGCGACGGCTCAGGGATTTTGTCTTTTTCATTTATTTTTTTTCAAAAAGCGCTCCATGTTTCATTACTATTATTCAGTTACACAGTCACCAGGAAAAATGTGCTCGTGATAACAGGAAGTTGTTAGTTCAAAGGTTAATGCATGCGCTGCAGCGATTGGCCGAATCACATCACACTTATTTTTAGTTAAAATAATAATACGTTTTATTGGTGTATTTATTAATTAACCACGTAACAGATTATAATCTTCACACATAAAAAAAATATCAAAATAAACCACTTGCTTTGGCTATCCTCGGGGAGGCTGCAGGACACCCAAGCCCCCCCCCCCCCCCCCCCGGAGCCACCTGTGTCTTTCACATGCAGACGATGGTGAAGAAAGGACAGTGTCTCCAAAGATCAGAGACGCCCCCTAGTGGCCAACCCACACAATGCCATGTGGGCCTTCGTCTTGTCCACAAAAACAAGATAGAGATGGAGGTGGAGGTGGAGGTGGAGGTGGAGATGGAGATGGAGGTAGAGATAGAGATAGGGATGGAGGGTGGAGATGGAGGTGGAGATGGAGATAGAGGTGGAGGTGGAGATAGAGATGGAGGTGGAGGTAGAGATAGAGATAGAGATGGAGATAGAGATAGGGATGGAGGTGGAGATGGAGATAGAGATGGAGGTGGAGATAGAGATGGAGGTGGAGGTAGAGATAGAGATAGAGATGGAGATAGAGATAGGGATGGAGGTGGAGATGGAGATAGAGATGGAGGTGGAGGATGGAGATAGAGGTGGAGATAGAGATGGAGGTGGAGATAGAGATGGAGGTGGAGGTAGAGATAGAGAGAGAGATAGGGATGGAGGTGGAGATGGAGATGGAGGTGGAGATAGAGATGGAGGTGGAGGTAGAGATAGAGAGAGAGATAGGGATGGAGGTGGAGATAGAGATGGAGGTGGAGATAGAGATGGAGGTGGAGGTAGAGATAGAGAGAGAGATAGGGATGGAGGTGGAGATGGAGATAGAGATGGAGGTGGAGATGGAGATAGAGGTGGAGGTGGAGATAGAGGTGGAGGTGGAGATAGAGATGGAGGTGGAGGTAGAGATAGAGATAGAGATGGAGATAGAGATAGGGATGGAGGTGGAGATGGAGATAGAGATGGAGATAGAGATAGGGATGGAGGTGGAGATGGGGATAGAGGTGGAGGTGGAGATAGAGATGGAGGTGGAGATAGAGATGGAGATGGAGGTGGAGGTGGAGCATGAAGTTGGTGGAATCAAACACTCACCTGAACAAACTCCAGCCCCGAACTGCAGAAGCAAGTCACCAAGTGAACTCAGTGCTGTATGAGTATTTAAACTGTAGTGGAGTACTACAGTACCACTAGTACACAATCCACATAGAGACATTTTAAAGCTCTGAATTCTAAAATTTGCCTGTCTTGGATCAGTTTGACAGATTTATTCCAGATGAATGACATACAATTCTGTTTATTTTCAATCAAATCCAAACACCTTTAGGAGCACCAGCGTACTGGAACGCTGCATATTGGTAGAATTGAGTCCACTTCTGGAATAATCTAAACAAGGTCACAAAACATTTTCAAACTCACACTAGATTTAAAACAGCAATTAGAATCAGGGTTATTATCAGAATAAAACAAAATGACATCAGAAAATCAAAGTGATGTTTTTTTAGACGTATAACTCCGACATAAGTGAGAGTGGCTCTAGGTTGCTCGGACTGTCGTCATTCTTCTTTATTTAATATTTAATATTTACTGTTTGCTTTTCATTTTCAATGGAACTGCTAAAGTGGCAGAGTATATAAGTTCATCTTCTTGTTGCTCCCCTTTCATTTCAGAATTTGAAAACTTTTGTTCTGTGTCGTATTGGATAGTTTTTTTGACTATATAATTTTTCCAATGAAATAAATAAACTAAATTGTGTCGATAAAGTGAGAGTACCAATATGTCGGGGTTGATTAGTGCAAATTATAGATGTTCAACTTAGAACTTTGTAACAGAAAGGCTTGTTAGAGCCCGATGTGTAACAACAACCCCAATATAATGGAATAAAACCCAAAATGTAATAACTGGTCAATAATGTAACAAAGCCCCAAAACTTAAAAACATTTAATATTACAGTAAGGGGCAGGTAATAACGTTATTACACCATAAAGTGAGTCAATGATTCATGCTTTACACTTGAACTGCTTCTATTTGAATAACGCTGAAAGAATAACCTCGAAACATTTGGACTGTTTGTTTATACGTATATCTATTTACAGTTTATCGCATTTATTGCTGTTTCCCAAGTCATTAATAGTTATCTGTTCTTTATAATCTATTTCTCCAATCATCAGTACAAAATAATGTATAAGCATTAAACACATTAAGATCACATTCAAATTCTTGTTGAATCTTATTACATTATCAACCATTTATTACATTTCGGGTTTTATTACATTATATTTTAGAACATTTTGGGTCGTTATTACATAGCTAACAAGGCTGTCGTCACTACAGCGGTGCCAAACTGTGAACTGTCACCTCTGACATAATGACATATATCGAAACGATGGCCACTGCTATGATTTTCATCACTGCAAAGCCAATCAAATGTTAAAGTTTAGAAATTGCTTTCCAGGCTACAATAAATACGTGCCTCCAGTGGGCCTCATCACGCGGCCTAGGTTAATACTCACTAATGCACCAAATGTGAATAAATCTGCCAGAACCAGTGCACACCTCTGTGGTTTGTAGTGATGGCCAAACGGAGCTTCATGAAGCTTCATGAACCACTTTCTTTATTCTCCGACTCCACAAGATGGCTCTCTTGGTTTTGAAGATAGAGGCTGAAGGGCTTGGCAAAGCAATGTGTTTTAGAACGTTTGTTCAACAGACAGCGCCATCTAGTGGCTTCAGAAAATTTAAAAAAGTGGTTCATGAAGCTTCATGAACCACTTTCTTTTTTCCCCACTCCACAAGATGGCGGTCTTGCTTTTGAAGATAGAGGCTGAAGGACTTAGCAAAGCAATGTGTTTTCGAACATTTGTTCAACAGATAGCACCATCTAGTGGCTTCAGAAAATAAACAAAGTGGTTCATGAAGCTTCATGAACCACTTTCTTTATTTTCCCCACTCCACAAGATGGCGCTCTTGCTTTTGAGGATAGAGGCTGAAGGACTTAACAAAGCAATGTGCTTTCAAACACTTGTTCAACAGACAGCGCCATCTGGTGGCTTCAGAAAATAAAGAAAGTGGTTCATGAAGCTTCATTTGGCCATCACTAGTGGTTTGCCCTTAAACACTATCATTGACATTAGTATGAACAACACTAGTCAGTACTTACCACATTTTAAATGATAAAAAAAAACAAAAAAAACAAACAATGACGAGGAAGTTGAGAAAACAAAACTTTATTGATGGTTATTGATTAGTGGAAGAACCATAGTACATGCACATACAATGATGGGGTAGGAAGCCTTGTTTTTGAACCACAACACCTACTGGAAGCAGAGCTTGTATAAAGTAGTTGCGGAGCCAGACATTCAGCATAGTGAGGACGTACAGGAGGAGGCCCAGGTTCTGTCCTCACACACAGCACACAGACAAAGGTTCGAGCCCCCCCGAGCTCTTACTGCTGCCTTTTTTCATAATGTGATGCATCTGAGAGTTTGTCCTATCTAATTCGTTATAAATACAAAAAAAAGGGAGATATGTAACGACACCACTAATTGGGAGTAGTTGTAAACAGAATGTGGCCCGGGAGAGGCCTGCCGGCTGGCTTGCAGTGCAGCCACAGCCCGTCTCCCGCCGCCCGTGTAGCGCTTTTCAAATACACTACAGATTTATTCCATTAACTCTATTTACATCGTAGAATAGCCTGTTCACAAATCATTTAGTTCTCATATTTATTTAGTATTGTAATATTCAAACAGTTAATTTTCAAAGATTAAAGGTTGAGTTCTATAAAATACAACAGAAAAACATGTCTCGTTAAGAATGGCAATGACAGGAAGGACAAAGTATCTTAAACAGCAGAACTCATTGGAAAAAAAACAAACAAAAACAAAAACAAAAAGGCAATAAAAATTACAATTACAGCACTGATATGTCTCAAGTTCATGTGAAAATTACAAGTTTTGCGTGTTGAAAATGGTCCAGTAAACCAAAGAGAAACAGCCGATGGAGAGTATGTACACTGTGATTACGTCATTCGAAAAGATTTGATAAAAAATCAAATATGATTTGATTTAAAAATAAAAAATAAAAATAAAAATAAAATAGATAGGTCACCCTAACAACTGATCTACTCTTCTAAATCTAAAACATTATACCATTGTGTATTTCATATAAGAGAACATCTTCACTGCACAGTTCAAATATAATACATTGTTGGATTACTATACTTAACCCCTCCCACCTTCAATTTTAACTATCAAAATAAATCAAAACAACAAAAAAAAAACAAAAAAAAATAAAGGCAAAATAAACTGAACCAAAGCATAAAATAGACCCAGCGCCTGCGGCCGCTGATATATATATTTTTTAAATCTGTCCCTTAATATAAAAGTCATCAATTATACCAATGAATATATTGGAGGTTTATATAAAAGACATCTACATAAGTCAGTGGGGAAGAGGATTAGAGCCACGGAGCCGCCGTCAGGAGCAGTTTTGTAAACACCACGTTTCTACCGACTCCACTAAGTCTTAGCCAACAACAACAACAACAAACAAACAAACAAAAGAAAAAAGGACAACAATCGTGTAAATAACCAAAAGCCCACTTTGTTCAAACGTAAAGTTTTTTTTGTTTTGGGGGAAATTTAGAAAAACTCTTTCTTTCAGTATTCCAAAGTGCTTCAATAATTGTTTTCCTTCGTTAAACCAGCCGTGACAGAGAAAAGTCCCTGAACGCGAGTTAAAACCATAAACTATGCTTCTCCGTCCGACAACAGAGGTTAGCGGATATTCAACAACAAGCACGAGGAGATGAGAAACATCTTTTTTCTTGTCAAAGGAATCCGAAATTAAACCTGATGTCTCGCGAGGAAATCGGATTGAAAACGGGACACTTTTTCAAAATAAACTCCGCCCACAACGTGACGCTGCGGGCGATGAAAAACGCGGAAGAATTCAACGAACCCTCGGACCAAACCTGGCGCCCGATCCCAGAAACAGTTTCCGTCCCTCTCTCCCGCGACGTTAAGGTTTGTCAGCGGGGCTCTAATCCTTTTCCATTTCTCAGCTCGAGTGTGAAGCTATTAAATGGTCAAACAGTTTTAGTTGCCATGGCAATTCTTTTTTAAAATTTTTTCTTTTTTTTTTCTTTTTTTCTTTTGAACCATAATCTCATACTTCTATGTAGAATCTTGACTATACACAAAAACACGCCAGATATGTCTACCAGAAACCTTTGGCTTGTAGTAATGTAAGTAATAACCACATAATTTAGTCAGTAAATGTACAGCCTGAACAACATGTGGACCCCCTCCCCCCCCTCCCCCCCCCCCCCCCCCCCCCCCCATTTCATTCTCTGTCTTTGAAAAGAAGCCCGCCGGTGTCCCCTGTGAAAGCTGCGAGCAGCTGCGGTCGCCACTAATTGTTGTAGCGTTAGTTCATTTAGAGATTAATTACCTCGCAGTCTCGAGATCATTTACAAAAGTGCAGAGATGCCATCATTACAGAGGAAAAAAAAAAAAAGAAGGAAAGAAAAGAAAAGAAAAAGTCATATTTCTGTCATCATAAATAGAAAAAACATTATTTCCAAAATGCATTGCATTCAACGATGGGGGGGGGGGGGGGGGGGATAAAACAACCAGAGACATCATCTAGTAATGACCTGTAATTAGTCGATGTTTATCTTGGGATTATTTGTAATTATTCTCAGCCGTGGAACACTTTTTCTTCTCCTACTCTAAATGAAACGGTGTATTTATATGCTCAGTGACGGAGGTGAGGATTGCATCCTTGGAGACGGACGTGTGGCGTGCATCAGTTTCCATCATTGTGCTGCTCTGCATCAAAAAAAAAAAATTACACAAATGTATCGTCCAGTCAGTCCAGAACCACGTTGGGATTGTACGTTTCTGCAAAAATCACACGTCCACTTCGCTTCTTCGTTCATAACTGATTCACTGGATTAACAAGTCAATTCAACAGTTTCACTCTGCAAGTTAGTGAAAATTACAACTTGATTACAGTTAATAGTTACTTATTGGAAAAAGTAGAGACGTTACTTGAGTTACATCAGTTAGTGGGAGGAAGATGCACTATAATCTGGATGTTAGGAGGAAGATGCTCTATAATCTGGATGTTAGGAGGAAGCTGCTCTATAATCTGGATGTTAGGAGAGGGAGGTGCTCTATAATCTGAATGTTAGAGGGTGAAGATGCTCTATAATCTGGATGTTAGAAGAGGGAAATGCTTTATAATCTGGATGTCAGAGGAGGAATATGCTCTATAACCTGGATGTTAGAAGAGGGAAATGCTCTATAATCTGGATGTTAGAGGAGGAATATGCTCTATAACCTGGATGTTAGAAGAGGAAAATGCTCTATAATCTGGATGTTAGAGGAGGAAGATGCTCTATGATCTGGATGTTAAAAGAGGGAAATGCTTTATAATCTGGATGTCAGAGGAGGAAGATGCTCTATAGTCTGGATGTCAGAGGAGGAAGATGCTCTATAATCTGTACGTTAGAAGAGGAGGGTGCCCTATAATCTGGATGTTAGAAGAGGAAGATGCTCTATAATCTGGATGTTAGAAGAGGTGGGTGCTCTATAATCTGATGTCAGAGGAGGGAGCTGCTCTATAATCTGATGTCAGGGGAGGATGATGCTCTATAATCTGATGTCAGAGGAGGGAGATGCTCTATAATCTGGACATGACACATGCTAATGCCAATGCTAATGGCAGCTGTGGTGAGAAGTGCCAGGGGAACCGATTCGACCAATGAGCCGCTCTCCCAGTGAGATTATCTTGACAGTGACTGCGAGGCGGAAGCGTCGGCGAATGCTAAACCTCCCAGCTGTCCAGTGAATGCCGGAGCACCGGGGTGAAACAGAAGAGCCTGAGATGTTTGCAGAAAAGTAAATGCCCACATTTACCTGGTGTGACTGAAAGTAACTGAATCAAAACTCGACTACGATTCACATTTTTCTTTCAACACGTACAATAACAACGACATCAAATGAAGTGACCGAGGGGAAGTCGCTAAGTATTCCTTGACTTTTCACAATAATTCAATAGTTATTTTGGTACTCGCACTACACGGCTACACTGGCTTGGTAAAGTCAAGCGTGTGGAAGCAGAGTTGTAGTCACATGTAAAAGGTTTGTTCTCGTCGTAACAAGAGACAAGTTGTTGTTTTTTTTGTTGTTGTTTTTTTTTGTTTTGTTTTTTTTAATTTTTTTTAACTTTCGGCCTGAAAAAGAGCTCTCATGCTGCTTTCAGCTTCTGTGACAGAGCCTGGCTCTAGTCTGCGTCTCCACGAGTCCAAAGCTTCTCCACGTCCCTCCAACCAAAACAAGTATTAAGAAAAACAAAACAAAAACAAAAACAAAACAAAAACAAACAAAAAAAAGAAGGAAATCTATCGTCGACTGACAGAGGAAGCGCCAAAAGAAGCAGAGAGAGGAAAAAACAACAACACTTGACGAGCATGGTCACCGTAACACTCTTACAAAACATAAAAAAGAACCAAAGTGTGACTATGACCTATCTTACAGGGTTGGATTTCTATACAAGCCTTTACAATTTGAATCTGATAAATATTTCCTTTGTGTCCTAATCGTAACTCTAGCAGCTCTCTATTAGTACCATGGAAAAAACTTCTACAGCTGATAAACTATGTTTAAATCTTTAGAAATTAAAAACCCACAATATCAAAATACACAGCACAAAATATCTGAGGTATAGATGAAAAATATCAGCTGTCATTTTATTTTATTTTATTTTTAATTAAGTTTTTTTTTTTTTTTTTCCTTTTTTTTTCTTTTCTTTCTTTTGTTGTGTACCTCTCTCTTAGGAGATGCTGAAATGATGCACAAACTGCATGTATTGCAATACCCAGGCCTCAGTAACGTCTCTTCCCCCTTCTCTGTCGCAAAAACTCATTCGCTCACACACTCGCGCACACACACACTTTCTTTCTGTCCCGCTGGAAGGTTGGAGTACGGGTCGGAGGTGTTGCTAATAGGGTGCGAAGCGGCTGTAGCCTCCCCGGTATATACTAGCCTGGAGAGAGGACAGCACCAGCCCCACGTCGTCGGCATGGCTCCGAGTTTTGGCATCTGTCAGTGGCGCGAATGCATTCTGAAACACACACACACACACACGGACATGCATGGACGGACACGGAGACGCACGCCGACACGGCCACCCAGGACAGAACGCAAACACACACACACACACACACACGGATTCATAGAAACACCAACACGAAGACAAGGAAACACACACACACAGACACACACACACACACACACAGACACACACACACACACACACACACACACACACACACACACACACACACACACACACACACACACACACACACATAAAGCCTCGTTAGCTCCACCGACTCCTCCACCAGACGCGGCCGGAGGTTCAGCGTTACGTTACCGTCGTTACGTTTTCCAGATGCAAAAACCTCATGGGGGATGAAAAGACCCATGACCGGCGCAATCGTCATGCAGCAAGCACAGCGAGACGCTTCATGCCGGGGGCGCATGCCAACCGCTATGTGGAAGAGATCCAGTCAATACAAACGATGGAGAACATGGAGGGAGAGGGGGATGGTGAATCGGAGGCTGTGAGTCCGAGATCGTGGGCATGGATGGTGCCGCTTCGCGCTGAAATGGAGGTGATGCAACGGTGGACTTTAGGAGAGTCTGAGAAAAAAAAACCCTAAAAAAAACCCGCGCTGGCGCGAGTCTCTGCGGGTCGCGGTTGAAAGGGAACATCAATAGAAGTTTGATCTGCGCGTCTCCAGACGAATCCGCCGGCATCGACTGGTCTGCTAATGAAGCCGAGAGGACGCCGCCGCCCCGGGAGCCGCTTCTCATCCGCCTTCAGACCGGAGATCAAGTCTCAGCATCCTCACCGGGTCGCGATGGAATCGTAACTCAGTCCAATCTGGACTGTTTCACACGAGTCGACAGCGAGAAGTAGAAACTCCTTTCAGACAATTATACTATCAATCGCTTGGATGCGTCTCATATCTGAGCGTAGCTCTCATGACATGACAGAGCCAGCGAGCCGCAACTCAGTCAGTCGTGTAGTACCGCTTTGTGCCCACTGGGCGGTGCAGGGAGTCAGTTTACCAACCTCCTGCTTTGGGTCCAGAAACAGAAGAAAACTACTGAGTCTGGAACTTCGACGCAGGAAAGCTTCAGAATACGACTGCTGAGGAACGTTCCCTCCTAACGCAGCGAGTTTAAACATTTAGATAAACGCCTCGAAAACACTTCTTCAATTTGGCTTTCAATAAAAATGGCATTTCCATTAATCCTTATCTATTTTTAATCCCCTTGGGTCAATTGATTTGCATAAAAGGTCACATGGCTAGTTTGCAGGAAGCGGCAGCCACACTCAGCCTCCGTTTCAACTTGGCTGCAAAAGGCAGATTTTAAGCTTTAAATGTTGTTTTTTTAAATGTTCGGCCAAATAAAACCACAGTTATGATAATAATAATATAAACCTGATGTGTTGCTGAGTGTTTGGAGGAGGAATTGACGGTAGAACAGTTGATCCTGTGGTGTGAGCCGGTGGCAGAGAGAAACTTGAACCCTTCCTATTGGTCAACAGTCCAGCCCAACCAGCCAATCAGGAAATAGCACAGCTGTTGCTATGAGGGAACGGGAAGACTGTAACGCCCCACCTGGCAGTCCCTGGCTGCTTCCTAATAGTCCCTCCTATCTCCTTTCCTATCCACTTTTCTTTAACCCCGTTGGATGAGGTCACGGGGTTCAGGAAAGGTGTCAGGGAGCGGCGATCATGTTTTTACAATCAGACCACACTTTCACTCGGTGACATAATAATAATCCCACGGCGGCGAAGGTTAGTGACGTTAGTGGTGGAGAAACTACAAATTTCCGGGGGTCCCTTTAAATATTGTCGTCGCAAGGAATTGTGGGGCAGCATGGTCTGGCCTCCTTTGGTAAAAGAAGCATCAGTGGTTCCTCGGCTAAAGGAGGTTCTAAAGGAAGTATTGAGCCTCTTTTCCTCGGCTTATTGAGAACTAGAACGTTCTAATCATGGCCGCCACGTAAACACTTCTGGGGGTTTCAGGAAAAGTAGATACGAAAGGAGATAGGAGGGACGATTGGGACGCAACCTTAGTCTCCCCGTGTCCCCGCCCCCCTGCAGTGAAATGTGTTTGGTACCTGATTAACTATGATAATACTACTACTACTACTACTACTACTACTATATGTTTCTGCCAACTTGGTTTTGTACAAAAACGCCCGGGAATTTCTTGTGTTTTCATGTAAACAGAAGGATATAAATGTGTTTTTTGGAATAATTTGTACACTGGCTTGTACACATACTAATTGGATCTGTTTTCTAAGTTGTGAACATTTTTCATTCTACATCTTTGTGACTCACAATATAAAATATCAAACCTTTTTCCAATCAAATTTAGTGTTTTCTTTTTTCTTTCTTATTTTCTTTCCTAGTTTTCGGTGCAGTGTTTTTCACCCAGTATTTTCTAAATGAGTAAATAACTGTAGAACGACACAGGCGAGGATGTGATGGAAGAAAAGCCACCAAGCATTCAAGTTAAACACTCATTAATGTTGAAATGTAGAGGTGAGTGCAAACTTTGTTAGAAATGGCAAATTGATCCTCTGACCCAAAGTGTTTTCATTTTTGTCTTTGTGCACATTTAATGTGTCGTTCTCCTTAAAATGCATTTTTATTCAATTCTTAATGAATCATTTCTGATTTGTGTTTTAAATCATTTTTCATCACACAACTTGATGTCGTCTTCTCATAAACTATCTTAATCTAGTTTTATCTCACTGACTCTTGTTGAGCAAAGCGTTTTTTTTACGTTTATGTTCACTTTGTATTTGTTTAATTAATTCATTAAATCATTTGTTGCAATAACTGGTTCAATAAACATGTGAAGTTGGTCCAGTAATACAGCACAATAACAAGAAACAATAGATTATAAATAATAATAATAATAATAATAATAATAATAATAATAACAACAACAATAATTCTAATAATAATTCTAATAATAATAATAATTCTAATAATAATAATAATAATAATAATAATAATAACAATAATAATAATTCTAATAATAATAATAATAATAATAATAATAATAATAATAAAAGAAAAAAGTGGACACCACAGTAAAAGCGTATCTTGGGTTGGACCCTCTGGACGGCCCTTTTCATTTTATTTGACACCAAAGAGGTCCTCAGTAATTCTGAGTTATTACTTTTTGGACACTGATGCTTTTACAAATTGTTATATTCCTAAAGTCGGTGTGTGTATTTAAATATGAACGAAAGTAAAAGAAGACGTTCTGTTCACAATAAGTGAGAGAGGATTAATGTCCTGCACCCCTGACCCCCACCTTCGGCTGCTCTCGCAGGGAGCCAATGGAAAAGCTCCCCGACGCAGCCTTTTGACGAACCGCCGCCCGGCGTTTCGCCGAGTTCCTCTCGTCTCTTTTCTGATCACCGCTCTCCCCGCAGCCTGCAGCTGCGGCACCACCAGGGATTTTAATTATCAAAATGACTAATTATTTCATTACCAGGGAGTGTGGGGTGAGGTGGTATCCACCAAATTAGAAACATAATAACTAACATGGACTCGGCTGCCAAGGCATGAAGACATTCATCACCTTTTGCAGGCGGGATTAATGTGGCATTTGGACTGCCGTTAGCAACACAGACAAATTCAATTAAGTTTAAGTGAGGGGATGTCAGTGCTGCTGAAAAGCTCATGCATGCCGAGGACCAGAAATGGAATGATGGGTAGGGAGGGGGGTGAAGGAATATAACACAGTGTGTGTGTGATGCAGCTGATTTTAGTTGAAGCAGTAAGATTAAACTAAAAAGTTTTGGGAGATTTTTTTTGTTTTGAATTTGCAGGAGTCAGCAGTTAGTGGAAGAAATAAAAATAAGCTGTTATTTCAAAGTGCCACATGCGTTTAATGAACACTCAATATTCCGGCTGCTCTTCTGGCAGGTTGTGAATATAAATGAAACACTGACGCCGTTTCCCCCGCCTGCTCAGGTAACACCAGCTGATTCTCCTGGTAATTACAATCTTTTACTTGCAAATCTTTAAAAAAAAACAAAAAAAACAAAAAAAAAACTAAACCAAATTAGATCCGATGAACGATTCAGAAGAATTCAGATTTCATTAGCGGGGTTATTACCGAAATCACATTCTGGCAAATTTCCATAATGTTTTGCTGCTGATCTCCGTTTTCACTCTGACTCAGATCCTTCAAGCCTTTTTGATCTTTCTGAAGTCGCATCAGCACTTTTCTGTTTTCAGGTGGAGAAAATAGACTCGTAACTTCTACTCCATTGAAAATCACTGCATGTTGGCGTTTTGTTGAAGTACTTCATTTCATCCGTCAGCAAATAAAAAAAAAAAAAAAAAAAAAAAACTTTCCGATTGTTGGGATTACCAGAGTGTGGTTAGGTCCGTCAGTCACTGAATTAAAACAACAATAATCCCATTTCATTTACTCTTTTTACATGAATTGAAAAAGTACATTGAGGCACAGACACTCAGGTTTCATCTTTAATTCATCAATAACATATTTTATTAGTTCTGTTTGTAGTTTCCTTGTTTTCCATCTCAGTTAAAAACACAATGAGATTAAATATGTAAATACGTGCAATAACGTCCGATTCATTCTGTTTTAACTTATTTATTCTCACTTTATAACTTCTTTTATCTCAGGTACTTTTTTAATTGTGTTTATGTGTAGTTTGCCTGAATGACAATAAAATCATGTGAATCTGAAATATCTCCTCTCAGGTCTCCAGAGTGAAACTGTTTGGACACAAATGGAGCTTTTTTTTGAATTTTTTATCAACTATGTATTTTAAAAAGAGTCCTTTCAGGTTGCTTGCTGGTAAAATAAATTCAAATAGAACTTTCATGAATAGAAGATTCACTAAGTTCTAAAATGTTCATAATCTTAATAATGGATTATTTTGGGGGGATCTCTGTATGACATCGTTAGATAAGAAATAATTGATGTTTCACCTGCGTTTACAATCGTTCAAACATCACGTGACGATCCTGAGATCGAAAACCAGCGACGACAACGAGAATCTGTCCACGATTAACCTCGGACGAGAAATGAAGTCTTGTTCTGAATATGAAGTTTCCATTAAATGTCCCTCATGCAGTCAATGTGACACTTTGTTGAGTTCAGTCCTGGATTGGGATTAGGCCTCATCTTAACGCTGGATTAACGCTGCTCGGCCTTCCACATTCAGGCCGAGAGACGATTTACTTTTAGGAAATGGACGTTTGGGAGGAAGTTCGGCGCGTCGTTGTATTAGAATATCTCACTGCTTCTAAACAAAGTTCATTTCCGGTTCCTGGAAACCTTCAGAAGCAGTTTGAGCCCCTGAGACGTGTTGAAACAAGGAACCTTTCATGTGGGAGCTGGACGACGGCTTTATAAGACTGTTTCTACAACACGGTACTGGGTACTTTTCCACGTCTGCTCTAGAAAGTATTTTAATATTGTGGTTGTTTTTTTTTTTAATGCTAAACCAAGTCCTTTCATGATATGAAAGTTTTTGGACCTCTGGCTTGAGTAAACAAAATATTGACACCGATTCAATTAAAGTTCAATTTGAACTGTCCAGTCTAAAGAGCTTCAGGTGTCTAAGAAAACAGAAACAATACAAGTTTCCTCTGGGGATGTTTTTTCCCATTTAGATCCAACCTGTAAATAAAACAGGTGGCGAGTTCTTCGGTTGACTTTTGTGATTTAATTATGTTTTTTTTTTAAGGCCCAGTTCACACCACAACAAAAATGAGTGCAATCACAAAACCTTGGTCCCATTCGGGGTGTCCGTTTACGCGTACCCCCGGTATTTAAAAAAAGCCGTGATATTTCTCTGCCTTCGGGCCGAACATTTACACGTAAACGCAGCTACGAGTCGCCACAAAGGAGGATTCCTGAAAACTCAACGCCACAGTGGAGATTTAGAAAACTCTGAGTCTCCGTTTGCATCTGGAGCCGGCAGACGGAGATGTACGTCACAGTTCATGAGGTTGTGGTTTTTTTTCTTCAAGGATTCTGACTGGCTATCATGGCTTCGTGCTTCTCGTTACACTGCCCCCTGCAGGTCTGGCTGCTCACAGCCGCTCTGAATCAGGTGTACATGCGGATCTGTGTAAATGAAGATTTGTTTTTTTTGTAAACATAGACGGGGAATATCTTTTTTTTTTTATTTCTTAAAACCTGGGTACGTGTAAACCACTTTTTTTTCATGCCAGCTCCCAAGGTGGTTCTTTTCTTTCACGCTCCCGATTCCCTCATGCAGAGACAGCCGGAGGCTACGGAGCGCTGTCAAGGCTGAATTATTATTCCCGCACCGGGAATCAGCACGAGAGAACGTGTGGGCCATTTATACTACACGCGGTTCCGGCTCCCAAACTGCAGGGGGCAGTGCATCGCCAAACACACGTCAACGGCACTCCTGAATTAGGGTAGAAGAAGTAGACTTTTAATGTCGTAAAAAAACCCACGTCTTCAGTAAACCTGATTATATTTGCACCATATAACTTTATGCACACACTCGTCCTGGGAGGTGGGACAGGAAGTGATCAGTTACCACGTCACGTTTAGAAAAAACGACCTGTGCTCGTCTCTTCCTGATTAGATTTTGAACTTAAGAGAAAGTTTTTTGCAGTTTAAAAAAAAAAAAAAAAAAGAATGTTTAAATCAGGTGTGGGCTTCTATAGTAAACGTCACAGTGCAAAGCATTATGGGATTGATCCACTGAAAGGAGACGGGCCACATGTTGATGCATATAAACCGGCTCAACGTTTATTTTTTCAGTTTTTATGTAAACGAGATGATCTGATCCTTGAATAAGAAAGAATGTGAACGCAGCTCGTGTTCGATGATGGACCCGTTTTAAATACTTCAACATCCTTTCACAATTTTACTCCTAAAACCGAGCCACATTTCTCCTAGTTTTTTTTTTATTTTTATTTTCACGACAGAAAAATTTAACACGGCCTCATAATCATGTGTGGAATAAGTGACATTTTCAAAATGGGGGATTAAAATGAATGAAACTACACTAATGCCGTCTCCTCTCAGTCTGAGTCCCGTTGCACAAATTAGTAAGAGCAGCTACTTCAATTAAAAACTGCAGTCAATATCTTTTTGTGTGTAATTTTCCTGCGGTTTTCCAGTTTGACATAAGGTTACTAGAGCTCCAGTTACTAAAACAGGTTGATGGTTGAACCCTCAGACACAATAATAAATACTAGAACATTTCAGAGGACATTCTGTTCGCCTGCCTCTCTCTCCTTTGATTTCAGCGTCTCCATGGCAACGGACGCTGATCTCCTTTCGTCTCCTCCATTCGCTTTGTATGGGACTTTTTTTTTTTTTGCAGTTTTTTGGGGGGATTTATTGGGAAACGGTGAGCCGAACTCTTAACAAAAGTCACAACAACATATCACGAATGCTCCGCAAGTTTTGACGTGCTTTTTGTGTCTGTGCTCCCAGCGGTGCAGGACGAGCTGCAGAAACATTGGCTGAATAATGATAATATTAATATTAATAAAATGATAGTCATCTTTGAGCCTTGCCGCAAAGGGACAAGAAAAACAAACTTTCAGGCTCCCGATGTCACGACGATTTGAAATGTAAACCTCACAGTGGAACGCGACGAGGTAAAAGCTTTAATCCCATGTTGATATAGTCACTGTATGAAATCACATCTGGTTTATGATTGTGAATATTCAAGACGTGTGCGTCTAAGTGAACTTTTCCCAGCAGTTCCTTTAAAGCATCATCTCACTGGCCTCATATCGACAAGATTAATGATCCGAAGTGGTTGAGTGTGAGCAGAAGCTCGAAATCACTTTTTCTATTTAATATAATTTCCAATCAGCAACTAATTCAATGACGCCCTAAATTTCAAACAGTTTCCAGATTCACGCCTCAAAATGCGATCGCAGATGAAACTTCTATTGTTTCCCACCGATCCGTCAGGAAGCATGAGGCGTTTGTTTGAAATCTGAGTGAGAAGAATGAGATGTCCACATGTGGAATGGGATGGTGGGCGATGTGAGGCGGACGGGAGGGGAGGGGGTGGGGGGGTGGAGGGGGGGGGGGGGGGGGGGGGGGGGGTAGTGAGACTGACAGGCTTACCATGGCACCAACGCTGTATGTGGCTGCTGGAGTGAGTGTGTGGTTGTAGGGGTCGGCAGCATATACTCGTCCGTAACTGCAGAGACACAATGAGAGACGTTTCAGTGAAACTTAGTCTGTCATTCAGAGGGAGACGGAATCAGTGCATATATTAGTGTCACGACCCCAATCTGAATTAAAAAAAGAAAGAAAAAAAAAAAAAAAAAAAAGGCACAGGCTGCACAAAAGTGGATTAAATATTATCATCGAGCGATCAGAGAACAAATCTTCTTCTTCCTGGCTGAATAACAATAAACTGGTGTATTTGTGGCAGAATGAAGAGTCTATTCATCCTTCCTACTCGCAGCTGTTTGAGCGTTTCTCTCTGCCACAGCCAAGTTCATTTCAGTTGAAATAAACAGTCAAAATAATCCTCGCAATAGCGACGACCCCTCAAATCTTTGTTTCAGTGCAAAAACACTTGGAAAAGTTTACTTTAATGAAATCTATTGTCACAAAACCTGAACCAAAGGACAGATACGAATACAATTTCACCCTTCTAAAGTTTTAATTTTAGCCTTGAGAAGTAATTTTAGGACACCAGAAGTCCTGCATTATTTTTGTTTCCTGAAGCTTTGACCATCTTTTCACAAACTCACTCCCATAATGTTGCTATAATAAAGTATCAAACGTGAACCGCCTGTTTTTCTGATGACCTGCATCTCTATTCTACTCTATTTTGTTGTGTCTGTTCCTCTCAAGTAAATAAATACTGAGAAGCAGTTCCTGTATTTATTTTTTATTTTTTTACTGTTCCTCTGCCAGAATCCACTTAGGAAAAGTGAAAACATTTAGGAGCCAGCTTTAGCTCTTGATGTCCATCTCTAATACGTTGTCAACACCTTTCTGAAGGAAATTCGTCTTCACACTATTGCAAACACGAATTTCCAGCTGTGGAATTTTGCGGAACATCCCCGGGTTCGTTGGCGTCATGCGGTCACGGAAACACCAAAACATTCCCGAGGCACTTTCCCACAACAGCCAGTTTCTTTTTTAAAGAATCTCGCAAGATCCGGATTTGCAACAGGAAAAACGATCCGTTTCACAACATCTCATATTTTTCTCGTGGCTTGAAGACTCTTTCAGAAAGTTTGGGCTTTGTTTGGGGCTGAATCAGTTAAATGTTGATATTTTCACTTGGGCTGCCGCGGCGCCATCTTTCATATCCCAGAAACCCTTGCAGCAGGTTTCCCGAGATGACGTCATTTAACAAAACATAAACACAGTTTGATGGCTACAGATTCTGGTTTGTTTGTCAACATATCGACTTTAATGAGATCGATTTGGGAATTAGTGACTGGTCTTGTTTTCATATATTGATTTATTCTCTGTGCAGAAGTGATTTCTTTTATGGGAAGTCGATTTTAAAGAGGTCTAAACTAACTTTCTAAAGGTTTTCCAATAGTAATAATCGTCCCCATATCTGGACTGACGCCCCAGAAGTGAAGACAGTCTGTCCTCTCTCTCCCTGGCTTGTTTCAGGTTTTAAAAAGTGTGTTGCTCCAACCAGCCAATCAGAAATCAAACCCTATATAGTGTCATCGGGGGTTTAGCCAATCCCAATCAAGGTCGGCCCTCCCTTTGACTCCTCCCACAATTAGGCAGCTCTGCTCTGGCACATGGCACCACGAGAGGAAGTACTTCCTCCTCTTCCCAAGATGGGCATGTGTGGGCGGAGCCAGTCCAGCTCACACAGACACAGCAGATTCTGAATGCAGCTCCTATGATCCAATATTCAAATGGAGGAAAATCAAAGAGAAGCTGGATTTGGAGAAATAAACTTTGAATACAAGGTTTTTGGACCAAGACCTTGTGAAAGTGTTGAAAAGCTGAATAATATGACCCACTTAAATATTTTTTCTGGTAGAGCAACTTTAAAATAATCCAAATGAGCTAAATATCTTTTTAACACTGTGTGATTAAAACTACCCCACAGCTCTGAAAACTTGTAAAAGATCAAAAGAAATTATTTCCTGCATCTTCTTGTATGTATTTATTTGCAGTTTGTCTGTTTTAAAGGATGAAACACAACAAGGACGTGTCCTGTCTGTGTGTAAACCAGACATCTTTAATGAAGATCTGCACAACAATAATACAAACTGTGGAAGATTCTCGGCTGTACGTCGCTGACAGACTTCAAACTGAGCTTGTCAAGCAGTTTTTTTGTTTTGTTTCATAAGATAATCCCACAGTGTGTATTTATTACCTTTCTGCTCTGACTCCTGTTGCTGTGTCAGTAATAATCATGAACACTGCAGAGAGGTGGGAGGGCGGCAGCAGCATAATTAACGTATTATTTAGAATTAACAATATAACTCCTCTGCCTCCAACCGGCTTGTTGAGCCGTGCCTGGATTTACTTAAAATGTCTGAAAAACACGTGTCGGTGCCACTTGAAACACAATCACAACACCCTCCTCCCACTCAAACTCGCTTTTAAGTCGTATTGTCAGATTGTATTATTTCAGAAACCAAAATTCTTGATGAATATTATTAGGGTGTTTGATGCTGTAGCAAACAATAACCTAATAATGAACAATAACATAATATTGTTTCTTTTCATTTAGAATATTTTAAAGCCAATAATGTGATGTAATGAAATCTTTGAATATGTTTGAAACTATAATTGAGAGCGAGAGAGAGATACAGTATGTACCCTCAGCAAATGAATATGATAACCATCCCATCCATGCAAACTAACAAAACCTGCAATATATATATAATTATATCTCCAGAGTACTGCAGGGAGCAAAGAGCCTCCAACTTGTGATGAAGATTGTGATTAAAGGATTCGAATCGATCTGAAAGGACACAATTCTTGAAATATTACAAATGTTGTCGTCCTATTTTCCTGTCTTAATTTAGTCTAAGTTAAAATTCCTGTTAAGCTGAGATATAAATTACTCAGGGGGAACGTGCGGACTCTCCCTCCTCACCCCTGAAAAAGGGTCCCGGACCCCAGGTGAGGAACCGTTCCAGACCTGATCCACAAAAACAGCCTGGCGATGTCTGATATATTCAGGTGTGGAGGTTGAACAGACTTTTATCTTTCAAACCCGCAGGCGTCCGTCTAAGTGTTTCTTTCTCTCTTCCTCCTCTTATCTCTTTCCAAAGTGGGTCTGAGGAGCAGGAAACATGGTCCGACATTTAGATGAGAGGGTGCTGTGCTAACCTGTTTGGCCTGATGGTGGCACAAGAAGCACTACCGGCGAGAGAACACAGGATCACAAAGGCCTGTTCTGCTCGCCACTCACCAGCCACTTTATTAGGAACAACAACCGTCAAGTAGGATCAATTCTGCCTCTGCAGTGGGAACAATATGAAATCGAACAGACTGCAACCTCAGAGACCGATATGGAAGAGAAATCAAAAGCCCATGATGAAGTAGGAGGAGAGCGAACGCGGTTTAGGGGCTGGAACGTTTTTTTAACGTGTCCTTTTGTGTTGTGATTAAACATTCACAGGAAATTTGAAGGAGGTCACATGACGCCGAGGAAGAAATAAAGCCCGAAAAAAAAAGAAAAAGAAAGAAAATCCAGAAACAGACAATGAGCGAGGGTTCTATTTTTAGAGAGGAAACAGACAGCAGCTTTATTCCTGGTGAGCATCCACCACGCCACAGCCCACCCCCCTCCTCCTCCTCCTCCTCCTCCTCCTCCTCCTCCTCCCCATCGCCATCCCTCCCAGTCCTAGTCCAGTCATGATAAGAGCCAATCAGAGGCCAGGGCCTGTGCCCATAATTGAGCTGATTTGCATAGCGGCCCAGTGGTTGAAGCGATTAGAAGTTAATCCCGATTAGTTTTGGACATTGCTATTCACCATGCAGTCCCCCCAACACCCACAGTCAGCCCAGCACCGCGTCTGACCTATCTTATCTCACAGTGCAGAGCAGCTAACCCATCATCTATGTGTGTGTGTGTGTGTGTGTGTGTGTGTGTGTGTGTGTGTGTGTGTGTGTGTGTGTGTGTGTGTGTGTGTGTGTGCGCGCGCGCAGTAAGCTCCAACTACAACAGAAATTCAAACGCAATTAGATTGAAATGCATTTCTAAAGTGACCCCGAGGTGAAAGATAAACACATGAACAACATTTTCCACGGCTCCACTAAACTCCACTAACTGTCCTGAACGCGCGTCGGAAAAAGTTTTTTTTGGGGGGAAAAGCAGAAATATTTTGAAATGTATATCATGCAGCTCTAAAGCCATACGGAAGCGCTACAGGCTGCTGACCCTACGCGTCCTCCCGCTTGGTGTTTCTGTCCCTGCTTTTCATTCCGTAGGAACTTCACAGTCCAGCTTTTTATTTTATTTATTTATTTATTTATTTTTTTTACTCCTGAGTGAGAGATGAGACGATGGGAATCAGTCATCGGAGCATTAATAATGGAGCTGAGCTCACAGTGGCTGTTTGAAGCTGCACTTAGGGCACAATGTTGTCATCATCAAGCTCCACTGCTGATGTTACGCACAGAAATTATGCTGCAAGAAATCAGGGGATCACCGAAAGTACAGAACGAGTCGTACAAAACACAGTTTCATAGAGAAAAAGCCAACGGCAGAATTCAGCTTTGATACTCTTTTATTGTTCTCGGCAAGATATTTATCTATTCTATCGGACCAGAGTTGGTAACTCGCTGTTTCTTCCTAAATGTGAAATGTACGGTGCAAAACTGTCGATGATGTCGTAGCCATGATAAACCCTGAGACGGGAGCTGCTTGTCAGGTCTTCGTCTGTCCAGTCTGATTCCCCGTGTCACGTCTCCTGTTTGTCTTACGCCTCCCACAAACGGGCGTGGTCGTTAGTCGGAATCGAGTCGCTGCAGATTCAGCTTGTGCAATCGGCAGAAACGATTCTTTAAATCCGTCCTGTACGGTCTGCTCACAAGTAAAACGGATCCTCCTGTTCTGTGACCGTGTGAACGTTCCAATTCCGATTTCATCACACCAGACTCAGGCCTCGATCGCGTGTCGTAACTAATCAGATTCGTATCTAAGCCTGCGTTCATTCTGCAGGTGTTGATGCTCAATTCCGATTTCTTTGCGTGATCGTTCTCACTACATTTTAAACGCGACCGCCATCAGACTGCAGTGTGCAACGTTATCCGACCCCAAAGTGACCCGCAGGTGCAGAAGATGTCGTGATGTCACGCCGAGTACCCTGTTTATGGAACTAGACCTGGATGCTCCACCGGTCAGTGCCTCTGTTACTGTTACCAGCCTAAACACGATGTAAAACCCACCAACCTCAACTCATGTTAGAACCATAAAACTATTAAATGTGTAATAAAGAACACGACATATGTACGATAATTTGGCTCTCCAGTTGGGGGAGACCCACCCAATCTGGCAACGCAGGTCAGGGCGTGTAGATCCATTTTCAGGTGCTTGTGTAATATGAGCCGACAAAATCTGGACAACATGGCGAGGGAACGAAGAGGGAGAACGAGGAAAAAAGAGAGCGCAGCTTTTAACATTTTGGCTGAGCGGAGAATTGTGCGGCCACGTTGGTGACACTGCCGTTTTGTCTTGTGCTTTTAAATCCGGTGCACAATAACCAAATAAACATTCTTGAATAGAAACACCTGACACTAAGTCTGGTATTTTTTATTTTATGATACAATAGCTGATAAAACAATGGTGCTACACGGTGTGTAGACATTTTATAAGATCCAGTTGTGAAATTATCCAATTTAGAAGTTTCTTTTTATCTAAAAATGGTCAAATATGTGTGATTTTATTTAATTTAAGGCAAAATCACAACAAAGTTGTAGATACGTTAATGGTATTATTGCTATCTTAACAATCTGACATTGTTGAACTATTATGATGACTTTCCTGTAAAAAGCGAAACATTTTATGACTTGGTGGTTAAATACGACTTTTTGTGCCAAAATACTGACTGTGGCAAATTTAACCTGAGCTACATGATGTATTCTCTCTGCTCAAAGCCTTTTAAACTGCACCTCGCTCAAAAACAGACTTGAGCAGGACATTGTCATTACGAAGTAAAAGTACAAACCACCGTGACACCGTCGGTTTAATTGAACTTTCTGATTCTTACAACGAACCCTTTTATTGAAACTGATTTTCTCTCTATCACTACATAGATCCTCACCTTCATACATTTCTGACAGAAATTATCTCGGTTCTTGTGGCCTTTAGGGGCATTTTGTGTCTAAAAGATGAAATATAAATAAAAAAAAAAGATATTGGTTCTAATTTTGAGCAGCACTCTTTGATTCGGTGAGTTCCTGATGGGGTGAAGTCATTATCCTCACTGTCAGCAGAGCCCAGAGGTGAGCAGACACAGGACGTAGGTGGTAGTTTGACTTCCTCCTGCAGCTCCTCTGAAGCCACTGAGACTTTCGAGAGATTTTACACTGACAGCAGAGCCAAAGGGCAGATCTTCCCTGCAGAGACCCCAAGTCACCGTAGAACTTCAGACTCCAAGTGACTGATGTGTTTTTGTGTGTATTCATGAAATCTAATGACGCGTTGTCACCGGCAAGTTGAAGCGTGCGTAATAATTTGGTCCTGGAGATTCCTCGTCCAACCTCACGCTAATAACATGACACGTGATGATGTGAGAGGTGTGTGTGTAGTGTATGTGATGGTTCATTGACTGATGATGCTTTAACGCACTGAGGAGTAATCATTGCGTGGATTTCCTGTCTGAACGGCGATCAAACAAACAGCGGGATGTCCCGACTCTTCAGATTCACTTCAGTGTTCCTGAACCTCCCCAGAACCAAGAAACCAACCCGCCTCACGCCCACTTTTCAAGAAGGTGTTGAAATCTGAAGCTCTTCCAACCTTTAGGCAGGAGGATGACGCGCCGACACCCAGCGAGCAGCCACATCAGACGTGTCACCGCGAGTCTCTCAACAGCCGCCAACAGGCCTGACAAGTGAACGCCGCTTTACCGGAGTTCGAAATGACAGTTTTGTTTCCGCCGCAGGAGTTCACGCTGACCTCTCTCACACTTCCCTGTGACGCTCGCGCTGCGTCGGGCCGGACCGCCGGATCAAAACCCGGTCGACCTGCGACGCGATTCCAGTGAGAGGAAGCCGGACTGGACGGAAAACGCAGAGAAATAGTTGAGATAATATTAAAAAATAGGAGAGATAATCCCAGACCGAAAAGAAAAAATCATACAGTCGTCCTCATTTCTGTGTTTGTTTGTAAATAAATGGCGAAAGGTTTGGAAAGCCTTAATCCACGTCCTCAAAGTGCACTAGTCCTCTCCAAACTTTATTCCTATAGCACTTTTTAAAGAACAAATCCAGCTGAAACAAAGTGCTGCAGTAGTTCTCACTCTCACTTCATAGCAAGCATTACTCAACTAAACAATCACACTTCCACCCACTCAGCATCTGAGACACTAGTGAGTTAAACCAGGCTCTGATTTACCCTTTAGATTCTGGATTAATGCGCTCAGTCGCATGCTCACGCAAATATTCATGTGTTTTTATGAAGGTGTTCAACTCAGAAAAATGAGTGCAATGAGTGCAAACGGTGTTCAGATGAGTGTTTCGTTGGCTTTGGATCTTGTCGACGCAAGATCAAGCTGCTGGACACGAGGCTGTTTTCATGTTGGTTGGAGTTTCCCACTCAGAGGTTCAGTGGAGCTCTGAGCCCAAAATGAACTGCGATCACATAAAGTATCAAACAAATCAGAGCGTTACAGCAAATACATTTAGCTTAATTTAGCTTATAAATAATATGGGAGATGTTCTGTTGCAATAAAAAGAGAGAAAAAAAATTGAGATTTAGTAAAAGATCACTAATAAAACCCATAAAAGGCCAGCTGAGGAAATGTCTCACTCACATCAGGGTGTGTGTACACATCTGGTACACACACCCTGATATTCTTTATTATATAAGATTGGTTATATAATCATAATTCTCACCTAAAGGTTCATCTACCAGGTTTTACACCCATTGGAGACCCTGCTGAACTAATGAGACGGACTGCCAGCCCGGGAAGTTACGCTGTAGAAACTATATATGAGTACGTATGAACTGCCCTTCTGTACCAGCGGCACATAACCACCCCCCAAAAATCTATTTACCTGAAGACACTCAAGCACAACAAATTTGATTTGATAATTGAGGAGCGGCAGCCCTTGATATTTACTTTGTACATTTAATGGTGATCATTAGTACTTTACGACTGTATTTCTTTACCTGCCGTTACAATTGTTACTACGATGTACAGGTATGGTATATAAGCATAGTAGTTACAATTGTAAAGATCGGTATACAACCACGTCGCACAGCTCAAGCACGTTGATCTTACCGTGACTGAAACGACAGCAGCTCTTAAAGCAGTGCCGGTCGCACCCACACCACCTTGATATCGTTTACCCAGAGACACTGCGATCAGGACGACTCCTGAGCCTGGAACAATGTGCTTCCACCAGCAACATTAACACGTCTTCTGCTGTTAATACTGCGGGGAACTGCTGTTCCTTTTTGGGATGTTAAAAATCTTATCGATTCCCATCTGTACTTCCACCTGGCTTGGTTTCAGGTAAAGTCTCCAGTTTTGATGACTCCTCATAAGTAAACATTACCAGGAAGATCCCGTTCAGTTTTGGGTTCGAGGGGCCATTTCTTTTGTGTGGAGTTTGCATGTTTTTTGTGTGTGTGCTGTGGTTGTATGAGGTTAATGGGTGACTCTGAGTCCCCAGCATGTGTGACTGTGTATGTTTGAGATTGTGTTTCTCTCCCTGTTTGCCCTGCAGCACTACAATAGATTAAGGCGCTATAAAGATGGATGGATGGACTGAGCTTCCTCTGCAGCCGCAAACTTATCTTCGCAAACAGGTTGAACAAACGAACTATGATGAGTTAATCCGTGTTTGTGTTTCCCCCGTTTCCTCTCCCGATATGAGCTTGATGAGTAATACGTGATTCTGGGACCTCACTTAGAAATCAGGTTCACATTAATCTCCTTATCAGATACACGCAAGTAGAGCGGCGATAGAATTTCCTGAAACAATGAAGTATCGAATCGACGGGAGCATAAAAGGAAAAAATACCTTATCTCCAGTGAGCAGAGGGAATCAGAGTAGAATCAGCCGGGTCATATTTTGAAGTCTCCATCTCGCTACTTCTGCCCCAATTTATTCTCCCCACTAAAGATGTGTTAAAGTATGTGGACTGAGTGGGAGGAAAGCCAGACATTTTTCAGGGAATCTTCACACGGCTGTCAACACGAGGTCTGAAGTGAAGTTTGTGTTTATGTGTGTGTGTGTGTGTGTGTGTGTGTGTGTGTGTGTGTGTGTGCTGATATCTAGGAATGAGACTTGACAGCCCACTATTTTTAGGAGAGGTAACACTTTGTGTGACAAAACCGGGGAATCGGGTGCTTCCTGTGAGGTCCAGACTCCAACATGTCAGGAGCTTCGTTTAATGAGCTCAGACGACCAAATAAATGACCTTATTAGGAGAACAAAATGTTGACTTGCAGTTTGTATTCAACTGCTCGAGTGTAGAAAAGTTCCTCGTCTGGTTAAAGGCCAAAAAAACTCTGCCAGTTCATGTGTGAGAGAATAACAATTTGCCAAATGCTCAAAAGTGGGTTTGTGTTCGTGCATGTGCACGAGTGGCTGCGACGCGTTTACACCGATTTGTGTGTCACGGGATCCGGACGGGGTCTGGCGGTGCCTCCCGAGAGCAGCTGTTGGTGCTTCTCTCCCTGCTTCCCTGATGGTTACAAACATGACCCACATGGAGGCGGCGTGGCGGGGCACAGATGGCCCGTGGAGGTGCGCCTGCAGACCTCCACCTTCGCCACGCAGCACGCCTTACAGTTGTTCAACAGCTGCGGTGGCGCGGCGCGGCGGAAAGCCATGTATTGTGTGTGCGGCGGCGGCGGCATAACCGCAACTTTCTAAGCCTCCAGAAGCCCATTCTCCTCCTCTCCGGGTGGATTTAACTAAGCATATGTATGTGGGTCAGACACCATTCAAATGTCAGGATGTTTTCCCCGCACACAACCAACCGTGCATCCCAATGATACGATGTGTCATAGTGAAATTTACTCTCATTGTACTGACAGCAGATCCCACAGATTGGTCGATGGAGGAAAGTACTTTGCTTCTCAATATTTACAAATGAACGGTTGCATGCAATGTCCTGATAACATGAAATCAGTCTATAAACAACTTAAAAAATAAGGATATATGCACTTATATAAAATCACTTTCCTATTCAAATGTCAATACTACACTCCGTATGTATTTAAACTATAAATGCATGTGTACCTGCACTGGCCAAGTGTTTTATGTTATGTAGTCCGGGCCATTTAAGTCTTTTATTTAAGTTATTTGTAATAATGAAAATAGGCAAAATTACTAGTCTGGAAGTATAATTAATGATAAAATGAATAACTTTATGGAAAAATGACAAAATAAGGCAAATATATTTGGGGCTTTGCACAGAAGACATTCAATCCTTCCCCACAATCTGTCTGTTCTATCTTTTTCTTTCTTTCTATCCCCTCACCCCTTTGTTTGTTTTTTGTTTTTTTATGAGTAGGGGGATGTCAACAAGGGATCCAGCTACGTTTACCAGGGTCGTACTGAAGCTGCCCACTTAAAGTGAGAGGAAGAGAGGAAGTAAAGAAGAAACGCGGCTCATTGATTGGTCCAGACTGAAAGAAGAAGCCCCGCTGCTTCAGCCCGTGGTGGCTAGGCTAGTTAGCGCGTGGCTAATGGGTAGCCACAAACAACCACGATATAAAGTCTTCAGACCAGATATCAATTAGTCTTCCTCACTACTTCTTCCTCACTGCTCCTTCCTCACGGCTCCACGTCTAAACGCGAGATATTTTCCAACTTTTTCTTCCTGCGTCTGCTTCTTCTTATTCGCGCAGTTAGTTTTGTTTGTTCACTACCCAGAATGCATTGCCCTCTACGTCACGTCCTCTCAGTCCGCCCACTTGAAAGATTGTTTACAATCAGACAAGACCAAAGTTTTCACGGGGACCAGAGATCACCTGTTAGCTCTGGTTCAGAACGGGGGGAGTGTGCGAGACGCCCAAAGGAAACGGGTTTTCCCCGAACTCTGGAGCAGCTGGTTTGAAGTGGGAAATGGCAGCAGAGCAAATACAGGAAGTGAACCAAAGAGAGTGGCGCAGAGCACGGGGGGCATTTTGAGTAGAAAAACCAACAAAAACAAAGTTAACAGTGCTCTCACAAGGAGGCTTGGATAAAAAAAACTAAGAAAAAGTTGGTAAATCATCTGGCGGGCAGAGGACTAATGACCAGCACTTATCAATACACGGTCACGTGACTTTATGACGCGGCTGCTCGTAGATGCTGACTGGGGGTCTTTGAATTGCGTCTTTGTTGTTAGAAGGTTTTCCTTTTCAGATCTGATTGGGATGAATTTCAGTTTTCAATGAATCTGATTCTGTTCTTCCTTCTGCTTCAGTGTTTGTTTGAGGACAGAGCGCCCCCACACCACCAACTGTTGCAACTGTATGACCTTGTCGCATGTTTCAAATCTGCACAGTGAAAGTGAAATAAAACAAATCAACAGGTGAAAGTTTTCAACAATCCCCACCCGATCGTACCGAGTCCCTATGTAGGCCAAAGAAGTACAACAAGCAAGTAGTTGTTTTTTTTTTGTTTTGTTTTTTTTTCAAAAGAATAAAGCAAACTATGCCAATGTGACTATATAACTAAGCTCTCAGCAGGGGTAATAAGATTATTCTCTGATGAATTGTTTTGGGAATAAGTGGAAATTGATCTATGCTGTTGTTGGATGAAAGTGTAAAGTACTTGTTACATTTTGTTCCCTTGAATCGATAGAGAAAGCACCGCTGCTGCAGTGTATTATGGCTCTTCATTTTTATCAGTCCTCTGAATCGCCACTGGAGCCAGTCACTATCACTTCCCACAGCAATCACACATATTTCCCACAAAAATGCCTTTTATTGCTTCCTAGTGCCGTCGATGTATATCCCGGTTAGCGTTTTAAGACAGGAAGTAACCCTGCCTCGCATTTCAGTCTCCTCTCCTCCATTCTGGTAAAACCGCTGAAGCGGGGGAATAAATATCATTTACTTCTATTCTTTTAATATCTTCCTTGATAAATATGCTGCCATTATTCGTAACTGTGTTCGTTTTCTCATTCAGACTGTAAGCCTGCGATGATATTTGCTGCTCTATTGTCTCAAATCAAGGCCTTGTCGATGGTAATTGGACATCTCGCTCCTCACTCGGATGGATCACGTATCTGCCCTCCATGATTGTTCATTCAAACCCAAACTGAAGTTGGGGAACGCGAGGTGGAAGATGAATAATGAATCCAAAAAGGAAAGACATCTGCAAGTTCCATGCAATTATAAACTAAAATTACACGGCAGTGCTTACTAATTTAACACAAATTATTCATTGTGTTATGAATAAATCTATTATTAATAAAACAGGGACGGGCATATGGGAGATAAAGTACCCTGAAATATCTATTCAGTCCTAGAAACCACTATTTCAACTGCAAGACCCTTTTGCAATATTCATGAATCGCATTTTCACAGCTTAAACAGAACTATAATTCTTTGTTGTATTTCAATCATTTACAGAGCGAATTCTCATCCCCGGGAAGTCTCTACTGGAGACCCTGACGACTTGTTACTCGCGCTGCAATCGAGTGCAATACCTCGGTAATAAACTGCCCGGAGTCGCGCAGAAGCTTTGATTCAGCCTGATAACGTGGGAATGGCGAGGCTGGATACCGGACGCCGACACCCGATTTACATTAACGTCACATTATAGCACAAGCTGGTCATTAAATCCACTTTAGTAACGTTAATTCGTCCATGTCACATATTTAGCTGATGTCTTCTTAAGGTAGAGGTGGGATTCAATTAAAACCATCTTACATAGGATAAGTCTGTTGGTAATATAATAAGTATTAATAAGATTAAAGTAACTTCATTAAAACAAATCCTTTAAATAAATCCATAAACCAATATTGCAATAATACATAAATAAAAGTGTATTTCTTGGAATTTATTTTCCAGATTTTGTGCAATGTTATTATTACAAATCGATATATAATGATGGAATAGTCAAACAACACTCAATCATGATCACAAAAGATCTTTTACTATTTTACTACATTATTGGAAAGTTAGGACATTATTGGCCATTTTTCATTTATTGGTTGCTATAAACCATTAATCTAATTAAAGAGAGGCTTTGCAGCTACCGTCATTTTATAAGCCTCTACTTTTTCCCCGCACTTTGAACCCTGCAGCTAAAATAATGACGCAGCTAATTTGTGGATTTTTGTGATGCGTTCAGGTGCATCATGTAATCAGACCTTTCTTTGTTCTTTCTTTTATTCTTTGTCTTCTTTTTTAAACTTGGTGGGTGCAGCGCGGTAGTCCGTAAATTACAGTAATCAAATTTCGATGGGATCTCAATATTTGATTTGGGAGTAATTTGCGCCTCCGTCAGCAGTAATCCTTGTTTGCTGGGATCAGATGTCAGGTTGAATAAGATGTAGAAAATGGACCTTCCATTTGACTCAAGTTCATTAGCTTGTGCAAATTTACACAACCGTCTGAGCTTTATTCTTTAGAATATCTGTTAGAAACTCTGGCTGATGGATTAACTGCTTGATTCAAATGAAAAACGATTCATGTTCCTCTGAATTCTCGTGTATAAATGTTGATTTTTAGTTCCTGGTGCCGCAAATAATGGGCTGTAAAGTAATCTGTAACTGTAACGCTACTCTTTCTGATGGAAACGTGATTCCGTTTATTAAGTATAGAAGCATTTAAAGCTATTGTGTTGTTAGAGCAACAGTTTGAATATTTACCAGCAGTTTGAATGATAATCTGAAGGATTTGGAGAAAAAAGCTCTGAGTTTTAACACAAGTACTACAGAAATGTATATTTTACAGCTCTCGCTGTCGTCTTCAGAGTTTGGACCTTTAGTCCAGAGGATCTTTTGTGTGTGGACGCACCACCCAGGTTTTTCTTCTTCTTCTTCTTCTTCTGAATGAAAGGAGTTCTCTCTGCAGCATTAGAGCAGTTTGTGTTGCCGCCGCCATGTGAACCCTGCTACGCAGCACAGAAGCGACCGAAGCGAGGCTGAGTGAGACGCCGGGTCGTCCTGCTTACAAATGACCTCTGCTGCGCTTTTGATTGAAGTTTGATTGAAGTGTGAACACAGCACGGACCAAAGAGCTTCAATCGGACCGAACGCCGGACGTGACCGGCGTGGGGAAAACGTCGGCCACGTCGTCTGTGTCGGCGCGGAGGAAGGGTTTTCTGCTGCTGCTGACTCCTCGACACAACGCGTGAGCATTCGGAGGCTCTCGGCTGGTAAAAATAGCAGCGCCACAGTCCCATGTGTGGATTTAGCTCAGCATGCAGCAGTGTGGTGAACTATACTGCGAAATATACGTCACAACGGATTAACAGTGCGTCAAATGTTGTATTTCCCAAACTATGTCCAAAGAAAAGACATCCCACGCTGAACTACAGCCTTCCTCCATCTTTTTGTTTTGCGTTGATATATGTCATGAAGAAGACGAGACAAGAAGCTGCGGGTCACTGGTTACAAAACAAGCTTGCAGTATTTCTAAACTCCCCCCTGCAGCCCCCCCCCCCCCCCCCCTGTGAGGAAGGTGGTGGATCTCCTCTATATCTCTATACATGTATTACAGTGAAGGTGAATGCTGGCGGGCCAAGAAACAGACAAACCAGGACCCTTGAAAATAAAAGCTGAGCTCAGTTTCATAGGTTTACTTTCCATTCTGATGTGTATTACGACGTGGAATATTCACCAATACCACCGTCCATACTAAATGTTTAGAAAGATTTGCTGTACAATAATGTCTCCTTCGGGGCGTACAGTCTGATTACTGATCCACCACAATATATTTAACAGCAACCTGGAAATAATCTGAACGTCTTCAATCTATTTTATTCTTCAATTTGTGACTGACAAATATTCCTTCACATACGGTATACCGACTGTGTTTCTTATGTTACTTCAGGAATTTGAACTGTGAAACGTTTGACTGTAACTAAAGACTGCAGTAAAAATAGAAACATTGGAATAAGAATCTGCTCAGTGGAGATAATGTGTCGTACAGTGATTATAATTAGAGATGAAACAAGAGTAAATATACATTTTTAAAGTTTTAATAAACATGGGCTTTTTTTGATGGCATTGTGGGCTTTTATTTTGAATGTCAGCTAACCCCTATTCTAATCAACCCCTTAATATCCAATTTAAAGGTATTAACTGTCATTTTTAATAAATAAGGACATTTATTTTGAAAGCCAGCTAACCCCTAGCCTAGCTTACCCCATGATATCCATTTTGAAAGTTTTAATAAACAAGGACTTTTACTTAGAAGGAGTTTTGGGCTTTTATTTTGAAGGTTTTAGGTGTCATTTCTAATAGAGTATAACTGGGGTGATAAGATATTTAAGATATTAGCGACAGTTTGTAAACCAAACAAATAAAATCACAGATCAGATAAAGTCTTGAAACCTTATCAGAGGCAATCTGAGGAGAACGAGTACTGAAACGTAATAATCCTGCAAAAATATACACATCGCACAATCAATTATGTTTCCAATCGCTGATTATCCAATCAGAGGAGTCCTGCTTCTCTAAAGTCCCGCCCACCACGGTAGACGTGAGTGTGGAGTGGAGAGGAGAGTTTGGTGAGGACTGATGGAGGAAGAGACGAGACATCTGGACAAAGGAGGAGTCGAGGAAAACCTCTCCGTCACATCGAGCGGCGGTCGAGATCGTCCATGAATCAGATGTGAAGTATTTTCTATGATTTGTGTGTATCTGATGTCTTATTGTGCAGAGAAGGAAGGAAGGGAGGGAGAGCACTGCTACATTAATATGTTAAGTGTGTATTTATCATAAATCTTAATCAAAATGTTTCCCCACACTATGTTTCCCTGATGTGTGTGTGTGTGTGTGTGTGTGTGTGTGTGTGTGTGTGCGCGTGTGTGCGTGTGTGTGTGTGTGTGTGTGTGTGTGTGTGTACAAGGTTTTTCAGAATGTGTTATTTAAATGAGCGCAGCGCGTTAAAGAGGCGTTTGGATAAGAAGCAGAACATCAAACGGATCACCTGAAGTGTGGGAGAGAGTTTCCGGCTCACCTGTCACTGTATGCAGCAGCTGTGGCAGCAGCAGGCTGGGCATATCTGTAGGCAGCGTAACCACCCTGCAGACACACACACACACACACACACACACACACACACACACACACACACACACACACACACACACACACACACACACACACACACACACACACACACACACACACACACACACACACACACACACACACACACACACACACACACACACACACACACACACACACACACACACAGAGAGAGAGAGAGAGAAAACAGTCACGTTAATTGATTCCCTCCTTTAAAAGCTGCTCTCTGTTGTTTTTCTGTTGACACGAGAGTCCGACAACAGATGGGCCATTTTTTATTTATTTATTTATTTATTTTTGACTTTGTGAGAATACACTGCACATATTAATCACTGCCATTTGTTTTCTGTTTGTAATTAGCAGTTCCTCCAGTTACAGCGACAGAAATATGGGAGTGCATGCATGGCGGACCCTGACCCTGACGGACCCCCCCCACACACACACACACACACCTCGGCGCAGGTGTTTCAGACAGGTGGGAAAAATAGCAACAGACAAATGTTTATTTTGCATTCTGTCCTTAGAATAAAGACGCCTCGTGAGTCAGCCTTACAAGTGCAACAGACACTGAGAAACTATTGAGGTTTCGATTTAGAAAGTCGCACCTTGTCTCAGGAAGCAGCGTAAACACGAGTGATCCTCGTAGAAGTATAGGAGAAGGGGACGGCAGACGGATCGACACGTTTTTGAACTGTTAACGCCCCTAAATGACTGGACAACCTGCCAAAAGTGGACACCGGATGGGTTTTCAAAACAAATCTCGAGTCGAGCGACGCTAAAACGGCCAAAATACTACAAGTTCGAATGTCCGTCTTCCCGATGTCCGCCATCTTGGATTTCACTGCCTGGTCGCCTGCATGCGGGGAGTGATCGAATTACCGGACGCATACGGAACGTGTCAAATCCGATTCCAGTCCGTTGTTGTTCACAAATCATGCATATGACTGGATCCCACGATAACTTTGTTTAATTATGAGGAAAAGCATCGTCAGCGGGGGTAACGTGGTGTTTTACTGTATTCAGCCTCACCGGCCGTCAACTTATGATGGGAAAGTTCTTCAATTTACAATTTGTCCTCATGACGTGTCCCTCTGAAGATCTGGTCTTCAGGGGACACTTGCCCTTGGAGTTTAGGACGTCCCTACAACAGAGGTTTTACTATACTTGGAAATTGAAAAAGAATTAACCACATTTTTTTTACTTTTAAAAAAACACACACATAATTATCTGGATTTTATATTTTCTGTGTGAATCACAATATAATGTGTCATTTGCAGCACAAATGGCCTAAATGTGACACAACATGTTTATGTAATTATAGTGTGGAGCAGATTTCTCCTTTTATTTTTATCATATGACTAACCTTCGAGAGCAGGTACAAGTTAAATCATTCCTGCAGCATTTTAATCAACGTGTCATTGGTTTTAAAGTTACAGGAAAGAATGTTGAAGTTTTCAAATATTGTTAAAATGAGTCCAGTGCTTGACTGAACACTTATGAATACAATTAAAATATGGCTAAATATTACATCCCACTTCTTTCCCATAAGTTATTGATATCAAATGTTATATAATGTTCTATAAAAAAGAAATAAATATATATATTTAATACAATATAGAGCTAAAGTGCAAAATGTGAGACATTTTAACTCAACATTTACAAAATACAACAGTTTTATATCATATTTTTATAGATATATATATATTTGAGCTTTGCTTTAAATTAATTTTCAATTCATTCCAAACTTTTTGCCCGCTGTGATTTTTTTTAAAGTTATAATTTCCCCTCAAATTTATAGCGTAGATGGAAAAACAATCAATGACGTGTTTTATTCAGCCGAGCTCGGGTGATCAGTGAGAATGAAAGCTACTGAAACCAAACGCATCAATTAAGAATAAGAGTTGTATTTTCAACTTGATGAAGAATCTTTGCACCAGTCATCATCAGAAACCACATAATGTTGAATTAATGAAGTATTTAATTCTCTTCAGACTTCTCGCCTTCTTCAGGTTTTTCACAAGGCACGCCAAAGCAAACCCAACGTTTGGCGCCGTCTTGCTTTCTATGTTATTCTGCTCTCGTTCACCAGACGAGCACTTAAACAACAATGATTTGACATTTCTGCTCCGCAGCTTCTGTTCAGCTCGTGAGGAAACCGGCGGAGTCTAATGAAGTAAAGGAGGCGAAGATGAACGAGGACGGCGGCAGGAAAGGTCACGTCACGTTATTTAAAAGGAGAAAAGCTGCGACACAGGAGAACTTTCCAATGTGAGAAGTCTTTTTCTAATCCTAATCCATCAGCGGGACGTGAGAAAAAGTCTGAATCGGGTCAGAATAAAAAGTGCAGAGCAGCGAGTGAACAAGTTGTGTGTGTGTGTATGTGTGTGTGTGTATGTGTGTGTGTGTGTGTGTGTGTGTGTGTAGCGTCTGGCAGTGAACCGAGCCGAGGGCGAGGCTGACGGAGCCACAGGCTGTCCCCGCTGCACCTTCCCTTTGTTCCTGAGGACGGTGGAGCCAAACAGCCACTGGTGTGTGTGTGTGTGTGTGTGTGTGTGTGTGTGTGTGTGTGTGTGTGTGTGTGTGTGTGTGTGTTAGAAGTCACTTCATGCATCAGTGCTGTAAACCTGCAGGAGACCAGTCGGCTCCAAATGAACCTCCCATCTCTGATATTCTAACTGTATAAATACGTTATAACGACACACTAAAGGACTTTGTTGGTGTTTTGATGTGTCTCAGGTAGTTTGTTGTTATTTCAAGCTTTATTAACAGGCAACACATCAACTTCCATAATGGTGATTAATGATAATATTATCACATTGTTCTCGCCACCACAGTTAAACAGGCGGTACTTTCTAAATATTGGTTGTTTTTTGTTGTTTTGTTTTTTTTACCTTAAACTCTAATCTCATCTCCATTTTCTGCACCGTCTGCTTTATGAGCCCTACGGGGACAAATAAAGTCTTTTGAATTTAATAAATTCTTAAAAATGTGATGCATTTTATTGAACAAATGCTTTTTCTCTGTCATTTGTAAGGTTTTATCAACATTTATTTCTAAATGTATTTCAAACACATGAAGGCAAGTTACAGATATTCAATACTTAATGATAAAGTTTGTATAAAATAGTCAAAAAACACAAAAGTGGCCATTTATAACGACTCAAGTATTTCTTTGGAATGAATAATATTAAGATACCAGTCACAGTATGAACCTCTGCAGTTTGCATTGTAAGTTAGTTTTAGGATATATTTCTGCTAATAACACATAAATAGTGACAATAAAACTGTTCGATTCTATTAAAATAAAATCAAACCATAAGATGTTCATTGAAAACAGGAGAATCCAGTAAACACTGTAGGATTGTGAATTGTTGATTTTCACAGTAATAATCCCCTGAAATGACAGTGTTGTATTTGGTACTATATAAATAAATTGAATTTAATTAAGTTGTAATTAATCTTAAATTAGAAATATAAAAAAAAAGATTATTTCCATCTGATCCTACTTGATATGAATATCACATTATGCTGAGATCCTTTTCCTTTATTCTTAAATCTCTGCTGAGAGAATCACGTCATGGCCTTGATTTGTCTCACACCAGGTGCTTACTATCCACTGGCTAAAAGTCAACGCGTCGAGTTCAAACTAGTCCTTTACAGCCGTATTGTTTTCATAAACCATCACAAATTAAACTGTCTGCTCGCGGATTTATGAGTTCATATAATCTTCAAGGTGCCACAGAGTGGAAAGAGTTTTATAGAAGCGACTAAATCAGCCTGACAGTCGGGAGGTTGAGTGGAGGTGACGTTCAGGTCACTCTGCTGCTTTTTATTGTCTCTCGGTATCAGTGTAAATTCACTTCCAGCCTCAGATCTTATAATCTTATACAGGCGCTGGTTGTTCAGGTGGCCTGGTCGAGTGTGGAAACATCCTCTCTCTGTAGGGGAGAACTCACACACTGAAAAGATCGCTTGCGTTTTCTCGCTTGAGTATTCTTTTGTCTTTTTGTATTTTCACATTTAAATATATTCTAACTTGCTTCAAACAGTTAATCCTTTATAAAAACATCCACTCAAATATGTGTTAATGAAACATTTTCATCCTCCGGGGCCAGTGAAAGACATTTCTATTATTAATTCACCAATACTGATATTAGTTTCTGTATCGGGTTCCATACTGCACTAGTTACTCATACTCGGAAAAATATCCTTTAAATCCAATTACAGAATCAAATTGGTGCAAAACTGACCAGAATTACACTTATTTCACCATTTTTTGTTCTACATTTCTTGTAACAGAGCTTGAACTCAACTGAAAATACATTATTGAGGAGCACAGTCCAACAAATAAACTCTGTTATGTACAAATCAAAGACCTTGAATATGAGACTTAACATTCAACCTCATGTTTAATTTTCTGTGTTCCTCCTCAACACTAATATAGAAAAAGATTTCTAATTCCCGCATGTGGGATTAATACGGTCGGTTCAAATCTAATATCATCTAAAATCACTTGACATACTGTCGCTTTAATATGTTATAAATTGGATTATTATGATAAACACAGCATTAAAATGTAGTTGCCAATACTAATACTAATAGATACATACATTTTGTGCTATTACTGTTTTTTTGAGACTGATTTTATACATTTTAAAATTTTGAGATGTGTAGTTCACCTACCAACCGGCAGGGGGTGCTGAAGCACATTCACTCTCCTGCTGCCTTGATTTAACTGTCTAATTTGCTTTGTCGCCTTTAAATCTCATTCAATTCTTAAAATTCATCTTTTCATAGAGTAAATATTTGTTTTACCTCCAATTTCTTTCTTTTCTGGCGGTAAACCTCTGATCCCTCGTGTGTCGCGAGTTCCCTAAATTTGATTTTCAGTCACAGACATCTCGTTAAACTCCGGCTTGGCCCGATGCCGTGATTTCAGTTTCATATGTCCTCAGTGATGTTTACAGTGTGTGGGTGTGTGAGGCGGCCCGTGTGTGTCCCGTTGATGCCACTTTTCCCTGAGTGTGTGTGGCAGTTGGGCTGTAGCAGTGTTTGTCAGGGCCGAGCGACGCCGTGGTTCAGACATAATGCTGCATAATTTATGACAGGGTGGTTTAGCGTCAGCGTCACAGTGTCATTTCATACAGCGAGGCGGACCCCGTCCATCCTCTACACATTAGAAAAATGAATTAATGGACAGCCGACCCGTGTTGGCGCATGCAAAACACACGACGCGGCGGCAGTGATGTAACACAGCCGCTTCATTGTTCGGTCCAATGGCGGCACCAAAGGATGAACTCAGTCCTGCTGCATTAATATATACAAAACATGGACCGGCATTACCACACTGAGCATCAGTTTATCTCAGCCTGGCAGCATTAGCGTCATGAATTATCAAAGGTCCCGTATTATTGTCAGTGTCAGAGGTCCAACAATGTATTTAAAGTGTTTTTCCCCAAATTCAGCGTCCGGTCCTGATGTCTAAAAGTCCATCCAGTGAGCTCTGCGGAGAACAGGCTGTTTCTGTGCCTGTACCTTTAAATGCTAATGAGCTGTGTTTGTCTCTACAGGTACATCAGAATAGTCTCTCCTTTCTCCTTTCCTATCCACTTTACCTTCACCCCCTGGATGACGTCACGGGTTTAAGGAAAGGTGTTAGGAGGCTTCCTAAAGGAGTTAGGGAAAGGCGATCACGTGGGTGTGACCGTCGGACCGCACATTCCCTGGGTGACGTGATAATAATCTGACAGCGGTTAGGGTTAGTGACGTCTGCCGTGGTGAAGAAACCACAAATTTCCAAAAATGGGCTACAAAAAGCACATTTATAACAGTTTCCCCTGTGCCTCTAACCACTGATATCATTTCAAATATCACAGAGTTTGAATTGAAATCAAAGGAAAAGAAGCTGCCAGGTGAATAAATAACCAATCAAGTGAGAATAAGCTGCACAAAAACTTTACTTTGTTTGTTTTACAACATTCGCATAACATGGGATCTGGGTTTTAGATTCTTTAAAGTTGTTCAAGGCAGATTATTGCTTTGGTAACTTAAGATGATTTGTGTTGAGTTCCCCTGAACCCTCGGATGTGCGGGTCCCTTTAAATATTGTCGCCGCAAGGAATTGTGGGGCAGCATGATCTGGTCTCCTTTGGTAAAGGAAGCATCAGTGTTTCCTCGGCTAAAGGAGGTTCTAAAGGAAGTATTGAGCCTCTTTTCCTCGGCTTATTGAGAACTAGAACGTTCTAATCGTATCCGCCACTTAAACACTTCTGGGGTTAAGGAGAAGTGGATAGGAAAGGAGATAGGAGGGACTATTAGGAGACAGGAGGGACTATTGAGATGCACCCTAAGTATGTTTTCCAGGAGACAAAATGGCGCCTGCTTGTAATTTTAGCGGGCAGAGCTCAAGGGTCAAAGGGAGTGGATATTTCCCCTCATGACATCATGAAGGGAACATCTCTTCATGACCTGTATGAGCACACATTTACTAGCAAGCAAATGAGAGCGAGGAGAGCCTCTCCTCCCTTCTGGGGCCTCTTACAGGCTCGGGCGACACGTATTACTGCTAGAAAACCATTAGAAGGTCAATTTAGCATAATATGGGACCTTTAAAGAATCACAAGTTTCAAATTAGACCTCCCGAAATATTCATCCGCTCTCCGAATCAAGGTCCAGTTAAAGTGAACGCCACTGTGAAAACTCAGAAAAGACGCACCCGCCCAGGGAGAACATGGGAACTCGAAACACACGGAAACCTGGACGGGACTCAAACACACCACCTTCTAACTACGGCCTGAGACTGCAGCCCACTACACCACTGTACAGATTTATAGATATTATATGTTAAGAGTTACACTCTTATTTTTTAAATAATGTTTACACTACACTTAGTTTTAGTATAAACTTCTGCTCAACTTGTTTATGTTTTATTGTGTTTTTAATGAAAATAAAAAATGTGACCAGGTACATGAATGGAGAAATAAATACGTTTAAACAACAATAATAATCCATGAATAGACAAATAACAAACAAACAAATAACTAGATAAATAAATAAATATTTCTCAGATGGATTCTGAGGAAATCTTCCATCATTTCTTTCTATTTTGAGAAACGCTTTTAAAATATTCCTTTAAAAAATGAAATTATATAGAATAAAAATAAACCATGACTCAGAAAATGAAGCTGGTTGATTTATGGGGAACATCCTCTACCTAAGTCCATCTTTCACTTCATGATTCAAACTTTTCCCCTCTATAATCTCTCAGGCATGAAGCAGGTGGCGATCGGCCATAACATTATGACCACCAGCCTCATACGGGGCCAGTGCTTCTCCTTCTGGCCGGGTCGCTGTGCCGTGGCGTTTGACACCAGGATCCAGAGTCCGAGGCTTGGCCACTCTTTTTCTAACCCAACTTAAACGACAGAAAGTTCACTGATATATGCCACAGGTGCTGATCAGCATTATCCACCTGACCCGTCAGCGGCCTGAACGCCGTGGCTGATTTGTGTATTAAAGTTTGGCATTTAAAAAGAAGAAGAAAAAAAAAAAAGAAAAAAATCACTAAAGAGCAAATTTAGATCTTTAGATGAGATAAACAAGACTTTGATTCATGAGTTTTATTCATGAGACACAAACATGACTGGAATTTATCCGGGCTTTAATATTTGTTTGATATTTGCTGGCATATTGCTTTTAACAGCGGGTTAACGTAAGGCTGTGTGCTAAATGTCGCCTTTCCGGCTTTAAAACCAGGCAGAACGTTTTCACCAGAATATGTAAAGGTGCTTTTAGCCCTGATTTAACAAAGACACATTGTCCTACGACGTGGTGAAAAAGTTTGAGGCATGTCTGGATGAAAGTTTACCGTTCGGTCATTTAACACCAGTGGATTTGACAAAACTATTTGCACAGGCGAAAAACCGATGTGTGCGTTTTCTATTTGGTTAAATATTGAGAAAATCTGGGGAGTCGTTGACGTTTCTGACGTTTCTGAAGTTCACTGAGAGGCTTCAATTATAAGGCTGCTCATTTCGTCTGTTCTGAGACTTTTTTTTTCTTTTTTAATGATATATAGACGATTCAAATAAATTACTAACGCCTCTATTTTTAGGAGCGCACTTACCAGGAAACATTTGCCACCACCGTCTGAAACGTTTGCACATTACAGTAAATTTAAACGTCTCATTAGTTCGTGCAATGACGACGGCTCGACGTGATGCAAAGCTAAAAAACAAAACAAACAAAAGAACTCAAATAAAGCATCCAACATTCACATTTGACATGCAGCACATGACGTATGCGACCCCAGAGGCACCTGGAATGAACAGATTTCTCTTCTTGAAGGTCTTTTGAGGTGAGAACAGACTGAAACTAACAATGCGAATGCAGCCACAGCCGCGTATCACATTAGTTGATATTCAGTTCATCAGCGGTTTGACATTTGCCTGATCATCACTCTGAGATTCTTTTCTACACTGATAACAATGATAAATACGGCCGCGTTTGATGGAAGTACAACTATTATCATTAATGGTCAACACGCTTCTATTAGTAAACAGGAAGTCAGCCAAAGTTTACCTTTCTCTGTTTCATTTATAGATTGTTTTCATACCGCGATGACATTTGGTTGATTTTTCCACTGAAAGGTTTAGTTGATGACGGCTGTTTGGATCCCAAAGCAATAGAAGGCTAATCTGTTCCAATCCGTATTATAATATGGTTTAATCTGTAATCTAAATTTGTCTTCATCACATTTACATTGATTGTGATAAATAGTTTAATTTAAATGATTTCTTGATTGATCCACCTCCATTGTCATGATATCAGTTAGAAAGAGTTAGAGGAGGAAGGTGCTCTATAATCTGGATTTTAGTAGAGGAAGATGCTCTTTAATCTGGATGTTAGAAGAAGAAGATGCTCTATAATCTGGACGTTAGAGGAGGAAGATGCTCTATAATTTGGATGTTCGAGGAGGAAGATGCTCTATAATCTGGCTGTTAGCGGATGAAGATGCTCTGTAATCTGGATGTTAGTGGGGGAGATGCTCTATAATCTGGATGTTAGAAGAGGAAGATTCTCTTTAATCTGGATGTTGGAATAGGAAGATGCTCTATAATCTGAACGTTAGAGTATGACGATGCTCTGTAATCTGGCTGTTAGAGGATGAAGATGCTCTGTAATCTGGATGTTAGTGGGGGGGAGATGCTCTATAATCTGGATGTTAGAGGAGGAAGATGCTCTATAATCTGGAAGTCAGCCCTTCTTGACAAACCCAGATTTCTAAGGTAATTGAACGGAGTAAAACGGAGCAGCTGAGATAAACTGGCAGCATGAAGAGCGACAGCTCAGAGAAAACCTTCATTAATGCTGCGACTCCGTTCCAGGTACTGTGGAAACAAGCTGAAGTGATTTATTGGGGGGCATCGTTCATGTTGCTGTCAGAAAAACAAAGTTAATTCAGAATTAATGAGCAGCTTCTACTTGAGTAAAGAGATCAGTGACAGAAATATACTCGATGGTAACCTAAGTACTTTAAAGGCCGTGTAAAACATCATGATGAGATATATTTATTTTTAGCTTAAAACGTTATTAAATATGAAATTGTTGCTGGATTTCTGTTCAGCAGCAATAAAATATTATACAACACATATTTAAAAATGATCTAAGTCACTAAAAGAATCGGACATACGGCTGAAAACTTGTTGCACTAGTTTTATGTATGTTTATGTATTTATGTATTACATTGAGGTATGAAGCAGCAGCAGGACCGTGGCGTTTAGCAGTTTAATGACGTTTCATCATCCGATGCAGAAGAAATAAGATACCAAGCATGAGTGAGGACAGATGCTAATGCTAATGCTAATGCTGATGGGTGACAGTGCTCTGCAGCTTTAATACAGTTTTCATGTAGAAGTGAAAATATCAACGTGTCACACTCTCAACACTTTATATTCCTACACCTGCAACCTTCACCACCAAAAAGCCACCAAATACATTTTGTCTGGAGCTGCAATTTTTTTTACTTTTAAAAAGACATGTCATGACTACAATATGGAACATCACACATCATGTGTTGTCATGATTTTAGTGGAAAATTTATTTATTTTTTCTAATTAGTTTTTAAGCCATTTGAATTGTTTTAGCAGTCAACTTTAGCGGTTGGAGCAGTCTTCACTGTGTCATTTTGCTGTTTTTCTTTTGTTTTCATTTGAAGCTACTTTTGTAATTCTCAAAAAAAAATCTATTTTAGATGTTTTACTTTTTGTTGTTTTAGCTATAAGGTCAGGATTTACTCCTGGACATTTAAGGGTGGACATTTAAAATAGTCTCTTTTTCTTTCATGTGAACTAATTTGAGGCATTTTAGATTTTATTTCTTTTTATTGCCATTTTAGATATTTAACTACTTTTTCAACATAGTTTGAATATTATTTTGTTTGAATTAATATTTTGTTTTGTTGCAACTTTATCCAGCTTGGCTGCTGCTATTTTTAGCCCTTTTAATGTGCAAATACATTGAATATGAAAAATGTTTTCCGTTACAGCGGAGCTAAGGAGCCACATGGCTGCGGAGCCACATGGCTGAGGAGTCACGTGGCTGCGGAGCCACATGGCTGAGGAGTCACATGGCTGCGGAGCCACATGGCTGAGGAGCCACATGGCTGCGGCGCCACATGGCTGAGGAGCCACATGGCTGCGGAGTCACATGGCTGCGGAGCCACATGGCTGCGGAGCCACATGGCTGCGGAGCCACATGGCTGAGGAGCCACATGGCTGCGGAGCCACATGGCTGCGGAGCCACATGGCTGCGGAGTCACATGGCTGAGGAGCCACATGGCTGCGGAGCCACATGGCTGCGGAGTCACATGGCTGAGGAGCCACATGGCTGCGGAGCCACATGGCTGAGGAGCCACATGGCTGCGGAGCCACAAGGCTGAGGTAGCCACATGGCTGCGGAGTCACGTGGCTGTGGAGCCACGTGGCTGCGGAGCCACGTGGCTGCGGAGCCACATGGCTGCAGAGCTCAGCCCTGTACTATACCAGTAGTGTGATTACAGTTTGATCATTTCTTTTTAATACGCTTAAGCAGCACGGCTTCAGTTCATCCTGCCCCCGCCTCCCAGGCTCGGCGGCGGCCGCGGCGCTCCCGCCATCGCTTCACCTCGCACCTTCTCCTGCTCCACGCCTGGGAAAGTGCGCCTGTCCTGACACCGGCGATGTATTATTACCGCTATAAAGCGAGGAGGCGAGTAAGTGATACTCAGTGCGTGCGATGATGGTCCGTGACAGAAAGATGAACAGGTTGGCCCCGTGCTAGTCGCCATCCGCACCGAGACTGTCACTCCTGACTGAGTGACTAATGGCGACCCCCCCCACCATCCCCCCACCCCTCCCCCCTCCCTCCACCCCCGCCAGGAGGCTCGTGTGCGAGTTGTGTTTGCAAAAGGAGACTAATGGCTGGCGTGTGTGCGCGGCCTGGTCATGGTTTGGCTGCTCTAATCCATCACATGTGCTGATTCAGGGGAGGAAGGCGAGGACAGGCTCGCTGTGCGTCTTCATCATGACGGTCAGTTAAAGTCAACGTGGAAAATTAAACATTTCACACCGGCAGGATAATTATCAAGTTAACTTTATTCTCCGTCCAGGTGGCGCGGTTCCTCCGGCACGACGTCGGCTGAGCTCAGAGTGGACGAGGGGGAAACAAACCTCCCTCCGCCCCACGTTGTCCCGCCTCTCCGCTGAATGATCGTTTTATCTTTCGCTGGGATCTTTAATTAAATGTGTTTTAAACATCTAAGTGAAGCAGGCCTGTCACCTCTCGAGCTGCAACCTACTCCTTGTGTCGAGTCAAACAGTTTGGCCTCCGTTGTTTTTAAAAATAAAACAGTCACCAGCAGGTCGCTGAGGTAACAATCTTTTTTTTTTTTTTGCAATCAGTTCATCATTTTGTCTCTTTTATTGCCTCCTGTGTCTTTGATACGCCATAAAATTACTAAACTGTAAAATTGAAACATGGAGGTTTTATTATATATGGAATAAGAAATGATCCTATAGTCGGCACTGATTGCAAAAACAAAAAACAAAAAGAAAGAAAGACGAAGGCGTCTTCTCAGTGTGACGACATCTTGGATTTGTATTCATGAGGAAGCTGCTTTAAATTAGACATAAAATCAAGACGCTCTTTGACGCCTTGTCCACTTTTCTTCGCTGACCTCTTGTTCTACTTTATTTCTATCTTCCTCTTATTGGTTTTGACTGAAGACGCGGATCTTTCAGGAAACATGAACGCGGCTCCGGGGTTCTCCTGCTCCTGTCGCTAATGAATATTAAACGTTTGTGATTGAAAGATGGCGGATCAATGGCAGTGGCAGCAGCGGCGGGGCTAATGGGAGCCACCTGTGCACCTCTTCACACACACACACACACACACACACACACACACACACACACACACACACACACACACACACACACACACACACACACACACACACACACACACACACACACACACACACACACACACACACACACACGCACACACATTAAATGGTAAATGAATTTCCCTTATAAAGTTTCTCAGGAGTGATTTGGGGTTCAGTGTCTTGCTCAAGGGGGAAAAAGAATCAAACCTGCAACCTATCTGACTGAGGAACTCTACCAACACTTGAAAAAAGAAAAAAGTTGGCAATAGGAAATTAATCAAGTTTATTATCTTTTTTTAACTTAATCTGATCCAATAATCTGAGTGGGAAGAACTTGATTCATTAAATGTTAATAATCAAATCAATTCAATTTAGTTGGTCCAACTATATGTTTTTAATAGTTTATAAGTTAATTTATATTTAGACAATGTATGAAACACAAGTTATTTGAATACAATGTAAATGTAAATAGTGTGTATTTCATACACTGTAGTACAATAAATAACAAAAGAAACCATAACCCCGCTTCATAGATATGCCAGAATTTCATGTAATGCTTCGTAAATACACTTCACAGAAAAGTGTGTTTTGAACCTTCAGGGCAGCCGTAGTTAAAAAAAAGTCTGTTGCCACTAAGAATCCTGAGGGTGTTGACTTTATAGACCCCTAAGAAGTCATATGAAGTCTAGTGTAAATTTACACAGTGAATATCATTTCCTTTTTGTTTAATTTCTCATTATCCTGGTTCTGGACGCGTATTCTCGGCCCGGCTGGATACACAGTGGATCGAGGACAGTCTTGTCTCGCAGCCTTACGGCTTACTTGTCTCTCTCTCTGCTCTCCTCTCACCCCGACTGGTGGAGGCAGATGGTCGCCCACCACTGAGTCTTCATCCGTCGGGGGCTTCTTCCTGTTAAAAAGGACCTTTTCTGCCCCCCGCCGCTGCCAGGCGCCGGTACGCGACACAGATTTCTCTCTACAGTACCGTAACGTATCGACCGACCCGCAGCTCCCCGAGTCGACCTCTACTTCAAATGGAACTGAACTGAAGCCGTTAACCGCTTCCTATTCATGTGTTGATTCGGCTCCTTCTTGTTTGTATCACGGTTGTATATCTGGGATATCTTCCATTTAACTGGTAACGATTGGTGGATATTTAGAAAAATGTTATTCATTCAAAAAGTCGAACTATTGGTTTGTATGCTGACGACACTGTCGTCTTTGCTAAACACCTCATCATGTCTTTTGCAGCTCAACTTAATAAGAAGAACCCGAGGCCCTTTCCACCGCCTGCCTGCTGTTTAACCTTCACACACTTCGTCTCGGCTCTCCATCTCGGGGGGTGTTGAAGCTTTCCAGTCGACAACAACCAGCAGATTAAATAACACTACTTCAATAACATAAAGGTGCATATGATCATTTTGAGGGAAGGATCCTTTGCAGGTGACTACATTAGTGTTAACTGGCACCTGTAGGAGTTTTCTCTAAAGCGTGCTTAAATACAAATTATATAAAGGGAAATATCTATAAATAACTTGCGAACAAACTATTGTTAGTCAGTAGCCTGAATTGATAGTTTGCCTTGACAGCTGCAGAGCGAGCGCTCGCTGCAGTACAATGGAGTTTGGTGGAGGTTAATATTATGAGTGGTTGTTATGGTTCCAGTCGTATTACTTCATCTAAATGCTCCTGGAAACGGTCTTGATCAATATTCAATTCAGAGAAGCTCGTTAACAACGGCGCGTTTCAGTGGAAGACGCTGCTATTCGACACATTTCATAAATCAGTCGTAAACCTTCACATCTCTACCAGCAATGTCAAGTTTAGAATATCAAAAAACACATTGCGAATAGAACCAAAATTAGACTTCTATATTGTATGATACCATTTGTATAATTACTGTTTGAGTTAACGATGATTTTATTGGGCGTAAAGATCATCTTAGGCTCTGTTGTGTGAACTTGCCGCTTCTTTTTTTAATCCATCTTATTTTTCTTCAGTGGCATTTGTTTTGTTTGTGTTCTTCAGAAACATTCAGAACATTTCCCTGAATATTTTTATATGATTCAGAATTGAATGATTTACAAACATTTGTGGAGGCTTAGACATTTCTATAGTTAAACAATGAGAAGCATCGAAGTCCACCGCTCTGTTATGGGTTCATCGAGTTCAAGTGGTCATGTGATCCTATAACAGTTTATTCTTTTTATTAAAGGGAAAATACCCAGCAATCCAAACAGCTTTCAATGTGCTTTACACGTGATTACTTTACAGTTCACTGTATCAAAGCTTTTCCTTAACCTTCTGAATTATTTATTTTATATATCTGAATCATTTATACTGTATGTGAATGTGCCAGAGATTTCAACTAGAACTGAAACTGTATCTATTTTTCTTTAGCAAATATGATGGGAATGTTTATTGTCAGTACACTATAACGCCGTCACTTTACAGTTTTTTTTCACATAACAGATGCAATCTTTCTGTTGGTGACCTTCATTGAGACTAATTAGCTTTGCTCTGAGCTCCGTATTCTAACACGATGATATGGATGTAAAGCGATAGTCTCAGCATCTTCCCATCGTTGTGTCGCTTGATTTATTCTAACCGCACCTCTAATATAGACTTTAATGTTGCTGTTGGTGGAGCGCAGCTCCTCTATCTGTGGACATTTGTCTTTTTGCTGCGACGGCGACACGAGCAGCTGCCTGCTCCCCCGCCGAGGGGGGGGGGAGGGTGAAGCCATGTGTGAGCATGGAGGGTCAGGGTGGCTTGCATGTGCAACGGATGGAAGAAGGGGGGTTGGGGGTGGGGGTGGGGGTAGGGGGTTGGGGGAGGAGTTGTGCGGGTGGGGGGTGGGGTGGGGGGCAGAAAACCACGGAGATGGCAGTGTGGCATGCGATGTCATACCAGTAAATAATACTTACATAAATATCTGCACCATAAAATCCATCCTGGTAAACAACACTGCAGAGGATGCAAACACAAACAAACAGACAAACAAACACAATAAAACAAAAACATCCATATTAGTGCATGTTGACATGCAGGCACACGGCTAGTTACCATCCCCCATCTCCACAATCCAAAAAAAAAGTGTGGGGGGGATACAGCAGGCACCCCCTGCTGCTCTTTAATGGCTGAGTAAGGAGGCTGGAAGGGTCCAAAACACTCACAATGGGCTATAAATCTTACTAACCTACTGGAGATTCCACACTTGATTTAAAGCAAGTGTCACAGAAAGCAGATCAATTACAATGATAATCCTTTTTCCTTTTGAAACGTACCGGCTCAAAGAAATGTGTTGTAATCTGCATCGTCGGCAGTTAGAAACCCTGAAATCCAATGAATCCAGTGTAAATCGTTTGTCGGCTCATGTGTGAATTGATCACCAATAACAATGGGAGAGTCAGAGTGAATATTTCCTGCCATTTACTACAGTATCATCTGCATACATGGGTTCACATTTCTTCCATAGAGATACTGAGTAAGATAGTTTAATGGAGCTTGACTATTCTCTGTGTACATGGCTGGATGGTTGTTCCACAGCAAACTACATTTCCTGGTGTTTCTCGGTGTATTTTACTGAACGTCTGTACATTCTGAAACGAAAAAACGATGTAATTTCCACTAACTGATTGTCGAGTCCTCAGAGTATCCGACAGGATAATGTCAGTGTCGGAAGATCAGTGGAAGCATGATGCAACGCAGCAATGAGGCGACACATGGAGGAAAATTTACTCCAGACAGACTTCAAACAAAGATAATCCCGCTTTAGGAGTGACCCAGTCAGAGTCCAGACTTGAATCCAGCAGTGGGATGAGCTCAGAGAGACGTGCTGAGAATCTGGCCTGAGCTGAAGCTCTGAAATCCTCCTGGATGTTGTGAAGCTCTGATGAGCAGCACCTGGAAGAACTTCGGGTCCAAACAAGGGAGTCAATCTTTTCGTAATTACAGTGTTTTCACAGCGTGTTCTCACAGCACAGAGATATTTTAAATCCCCACGTGTTGTCAGGATGAACTGACTGTATGACTGAGATGAAGATCAGGTAACGGGGAGTTCTATAGAAGTCTATGAGCAGGAGTCTACTTCTAAATTTCTGTGTGCTCTGTGTCTTCTTCTGCGTTTCTGAGTCACAGCGCCCCTAAAGGCCAGGCATATGTACTACATGCCCTCAAGCCTCATGTCGAGTGATGTTCACAGTGATGTGTGGACGGAATTTATTTTGAGAACGCCGGGGAGAAAATAAATGGTTTTGGCTCGTGTGGACGTGGCCTCAGACTAATGGCCATAAAAATCGAAACTCATTTCGCCAACCAATCAGGCAACTTCACACCTGAGTGTGAAAACCTGCCTTGGACTCACTCTCATGCCACCCATTGGTCAAGACGCAACCGGAACCCGGCGAAGCCGGCAGGAAGCCCCATGACGCTACCTTTGCTCCCTGGTGGTCAGCTGGTGAGAGGTTAAAGTCCCGGGCCGCTGGTGTCTCATGTTTGAGAGCTTCTCTTGAACGCTTTTTGATGAGCTGCTACTTTTCCCTCACCTCGAGTTGATTCAATGGCTCCTCTGCTGTCACTGACAAGGACCGTAAAAGGCCGATGTCGTTCAACACGCGTACCGATCCGAAGCCCAAACAAGGGACGGACGCATCGCCGTGGCAACGGACGCATCGCCGCAGTAACGGGCGCACACTCCTCTCCAAGCGACACCAGAAGAAGAGCTTTTGTTCTGGGCAGAGATTGTAGTTAGCGTGAAGCTATTTTTGGTCTTTGTTGTTTTATTGTGCTTTATTGAGCTCAGGACCGGCACGTCTACGCTTTTGTTTACTGTGGTTGCTACGGTAACGCAGAGTCGCGTTCACGTTTAATGTTGAATGTGGCTACTAAACTCTGTTCTCCTAATCAAGAAACATGCTGGAGATAATTCGCTGCTTATCGGCCTCCGAGGTGCATAAAGAGAATATTGAATCCCTCCGCGCTACAAACCACTGCCTCACCACTTCAAGCCTCTCTCTCTCTCTCTCTCTCTCCCTCTCTCTCTCTCTCTCTCTCCCTCCCTCTCGCACATCCGTGCACATGTGGATGTGCACATCTGTGTCAACTCTCGTATAAATGCACGTTTTGCGCTCTTCGCGATACAGACTGGATGTCCAAGTTCTCACGCTCCTCGTTGGCCAATCATGATAGAAACCACCTCTGCCATTGGAACACATGATCTCTACAGGCGGCGGCCATCTTGTCTTCATTCCCTATCTCGCTCTCTCTCTCTCTCTCTCTCTCTCTCTCTCTCTCTCTCTCTCTCTCTCTCTCTCTCTCTCTCTCTCGCTCTAATTCTCTGATTCCAATTATTGAATAATACATTTATTGCAATTAATAATTTAGATCATTAATAAATTGCTTTCCGTGATTTATTGCCCTGAAGTAATATATCACTTCCCGTAATTATTAATGAATAAATAACTATTTATTCCAATTAATTATTTAAATTGTAAATTACCCTCCGTGATTTATTACTTCAGTAATCTATTACATCTATAATTTACTAATATTAACCAAACATAAATCCCAACAAGAGTTTAGACAATGCATTAGTTTACTAAGCAAATGATTACTGTGTATTTAATTTTTATATTAAACTAGTTAAAACATCATCAGGATACTTTATTATTCAGCACATTTTCAATCCCATAAACAGATAGCAAACTGACCTCTAATGGTTTTATTTTAACATGATAATAACATGAAAAATATTAAATAAACAACAATAAAACCACAGGGAATGTGAACATAATATTTTTTTTTATTTATTTATTTTTTAAACCAATATTAGACGTGCCTGGTGAATATCAACTTTTAAATATTTTCTTACTTTCAGGTCACAAAAACAAAAACGCTTCACCGTTTTTTTCAGTTTCATTTGAAGAAGATTTGATCATTTTCTAATTTATATTTGTGATCTTAAAGTAAACGATGGAATATAATCTGATCTATAAATTGATCTCATAAGTGTTTCAAATACAGTTACAATGATTATCAAAATCAATTCTAAACAGGGTTAATCGGTTTCTTATCATCGTGGTTGTTTGTAAACAGTTAAAGATGACAAATATTTCTAAGGTGAAAAACAATGACTTCTTTTTAAATGCTGTGTTTTATCGCTGATCCAGATTTCTAATCTGAGTGAAGACTTATTCTCTCCCCATCTCATGACCAGTCATACATTTTCAGTGTTTTCCTCATTTTATTTCAGAGCACAATGTGTCATCCAGTTAATAATATGGAACAAGCAGATGGTTAATTAGTTTAATGAGGTGATTTTATTTGATTTAACAGTGATATACAGCTGCGTGTTCTCTGCTTCACTGTGGTTGCTAATGCCAAGTTAATAAATGACGTGACCGAGCCGAAGAACATATAAAGAGAAAAGAAATGGGCCGAATGCTGATCCCAGTGGAACACCACAAAATACTTTCAGCTGCTGTTGATGTTCAGCGACAATAGGCAAAGGAAAGTTTGCTTTTAAGATTTGAATGAAGGCAACCGTAAACCAGTTTGAAAAGGACTGACACGCTTCTCCACGTGATGTAACGAGTGACACTCGGAGATCATTTAGAATTTACAATCATGCAGCTTCACTACTGGATCCTGATATAAAACCAGACTGGAAGTAAATGTCACCATAAATCTGTGTAACGTTTTAAAAATGTTTTCAATGATGACATAAAAACCCAAAACAGAACAGTCAAGTTGTGTTCAATCAAGTTTTCCTTACTGGACGGCGCTGATCGGTTGGGTTTGAAGTTGGTCTGAAGTTGGTCTGATGCTTGCTCATATGTTGCACACCAGTATCAAACCAACATCCCAGCACACAGGGACTTTATGTTGGCCTGCAGGTTAATCTTCAGCACTGATCTTGAGGTTGAGGATTACGGCGCGCTATCCCTACAACGAACTGGAGGTTTAACTCTGCTCCACCGTCACTGGTCAGACTCTGTTTGGTGAAATATTTCCTCCATATTTCTGGAGTAGAGACAGTATAATCTGTAAATGCTGATTCCACGGTTACCTTTGTTACATTCAAAATCTTCTTAACAAGCGCAAGCGGTCGTCTGCATTGCCGACATACAGTGTGTTTCCTTTATAAAGGTGATTAGGATCTACTGAGCGACTGACTGCAGATAAGTGCCTACAAATGCTGTTAAAATAGACTGAATCATTTGAAGAGCGAAAGCTGAGAGGACTGAGAAAAGCACCGTCGTGTGTTTCACTGACTGATCGGAATGTGATGGCCAAAATAATTCAAGAAAAAAAGAAAAACCCAGCCAATAGTATCTGCTGTGTACTTCATCATTATCTTCTGGACTGCAGTGGAATCCATCATCTCCTGAAATGAAAGCACCATACGACTGTGTGTCCTTTAATGTAACGCGAAGAGAGAAAAAAAATAAAAAAAAGCGCACGTCTGTTGATGTGAATCATTACTTATTTTGTGTCCAATAAAAGGAGCAGAAGCAGATGCCCGTGCTTCCTTATGATGGAGCTCCTTTTAACATGAAGCACTCCTCGGAGGCCCCGGCTTCCAGTTTCACTTGCCATTAGACTGGTTTCACACTTTTGTGTTATCTCTGATAATCAATAACTTCCTAAATGTCAAGGTGGCCCGGAGAGCCGGTGCGCTCATTAAAATGTACTCGGAGGGACGGCTACATGCACATATTGGCTTATTGATACTATAGACAGTCATGTTCGGCCCTCCTAAACACACCAGGGACCATTTTATGACCACACGCACACCCCCACACACACATGCACGCATACACAAAGCGAAGTTGGCTTTCCGAGCTGTGTCACAGGATTTATTTGGAGCCGGCGTGCCGCCTCTCGAGACAGGCAGTTTTAATAAAAATACATCACGGTCCACATTAATAATTCACCATCTGACTGCCACCGGGGCAATTAAGTGGTGCAGCAGCGTTAATGAAAGTACAATCTCTCGCACATATCTCTTTGTCAGGACCATGCCCGAGTGTTCACCCAAACCCCCTCACTCTTTCACTCCCTCACCCCTTCATCGTACGGGCTTGGTTAGTGTACACACAGAGGGCACGCGAGGAAAGGGTCTGGATTGGATTAACGGGGTTCCTCAACAAAGATGGCGGCTTGTGTAAACTCACGGCGGTACGTTTAGGTAGGTCAGCCAATTCCATGTGATCAATCATCATTTTGAACCGACACTCAGTTCTCCGTCCAGTCTTACGTGGAAGCGCCAACACATGGAAAAGGCTCATTGAAAGGTTCCTCTTCGTGCGTGTCAATCACACTGTTATTCCGAGTTGATCACCAGCAGAAGGTTTGCGTTTGTTCACGAGAGCACAGACTTAAGAGGCCGTTAATTCAAATCTCAGTAAGTCAGGCCCTGTGTTCTTCAGGATGCTGAATAATTGTTTTATGTATGTTTGTAATATTTGCTTGGTCATATTACTATGTCTATTCAGGAAACTTGTTAACTCTCGTCACATTAAGACACGACAGCAGGAGAAAATGTCCAATTTGTCCTCCGACTTTTCCTGGCGATGTACTCTTTGGCGAGCATTCTCCCAATGATGTTTGCGTTGTTCCCTCATCTTCTGCCACAGTTTGATAACAACCGAATGGAGAAGGAAGACCGCATTGTGAGTGCGAGAGGAAGAAACAAAATTCAGTCTTTCCTCATTTCTAAATAGATTCCCAGCCAGCCTCCTTATTGTCCATTCAGTCGCAGTCATAAAGAGCAAAATAAATAACAAGAACCGACAGAATAACGGCAAATCAGATCGGACTGCCCACAATGCACAGCTCTGCTCAGCGCGTCTCCAGGCGTTCAGCCACGGAGGGTCAGCGAGAGCTACTTGCAGGGGCTGGGAAGATGGGGATTTTTTTCTTTGTCACCTGAATAAATCTTCAAGAGTCAACACAAAGTGGGAAACCTCCCGTTCCACCATGAACACAGCCTCGCTCGATGACACCACAGTACAAGGCCAAATTGACAAGTCATTTCCCATGAGTTCGTGCAAAGGCACATGTCTTGGAGCATGCCTGTAGGTTGATTCAGCATGCTGCGGAAGTGTGTAGGGTGGGGGGGGGGGGGGGGGGGGGGGTGTTATTGCTATGAGGCGAGGCTGGCATGCACCTCTCTGCTGACTCTGGGTGCAGAGACTGAGGACTTGCCATTGGCTAAACAGAAGGAGGTGGAAAAGAACGTGAGAAGTGGGAGTACGGGAAGCTCACCCTCCGTATGCAGGGATGTGGGGAGGAGGCGCAGCTGCCCTGAACGTGTTGTACACGGTCCGTCCTCGACCTCGTAGGTGGGCTCCTCTGTACGCTGCTGCTGCACTGGCTGCTGGGTAGGGGAAACCTGGTACTGGAGACAGAGAACACCAACCGTCCAAACCGTCAGTGTTTACTGACCCAAACAGGGGATGGTTTCAGCTCATGCTAATAAGTAACTGCATTACAACAAGCTCAAAAATGTTTGTGAAAGCAAAGTTGAAAGTGTTTGTGAAAGCAAAGTTGAAAGTGTTTGGAATATCAACCTTACCGTATTTTCTGGACTATAAGTCACCCTTTTTTTTCATAGTTTGGCTGGTTCTTAATATATTTAGATATATAGTCATATATATATCTATATATAGTCATATATAGATATATAGTCATATATATATATATATTTATATATATATATATATATAGTCAGCCGTTAGCGTAGCAATCGGCATAGCTTAGCCGTCAATCAGCTGTTCGCTGTTAGCAACCGAAGTGTTGCAGAGAAAGGGTAATAAAGGGTGAATATAGTGATGACTGGCCATCACTGTGGCGCTGGCACGATGTGGAGATGAACCAAACTGGCCACTGATGGTCATTTTCACACTGAGAACCAAAAGACTGAATAACTTTCCAGATTAAATGTCTGTCCTTAGTATATATGTTTCTTTTTCACGCTTCATGATGCATTTTTTGACTGATGCGTCGTATTATAATAATAATAATAATAATAATAATAATAATAATAATAATAATAATAATAATAATAATAATAATAAGAGACTTATAGTCTGGAAAACACGGTAATGTTGCTCAATGGCCATACGGTTGAAATATACGTAAAGTGACTGTGTTGTTGAGCCACTAAAAGTATTTGACATGGTTAAAGCAGTACATGGTTTGGTCTCGGCATCAAAAGCCTTGTTTCCACTGTGCGGTACGGTAGGGTACGGTAGGGTACGGTAGGGCAAAGCGCACCAAGACCCAATTCTGTTGAGCGGTTCCACTGCAGAGAGTACGGTTAAAATGTCGGCGGGGTCGTGAACCCCGTGTAACGACGCAGGTGTGTGACATCATTGTGCAGCGTGTGCAAAGCAGCGAATGCAAACAACAGCGGGAGAGTTTATACAGCCGGCTTGTTGAAGGTGACGACTGTCGCAAATACTGCCTTGTTGCTCCTCCTAGGTATCTGAACTGCTAGGTAGCTCAATGTCGGGGTTACAAAAAATGGTAATGGTTCGGTAATTTCAAGACCATCCACAACATTTGTCTGTGGAGTCGCAAAAATAGCTGTACTGCACCGGGCCGTACCGGCACATACTGCGCAGTGGGAACAAGGCTAAAGCTCTTTTGCTCGGCTTACAAAGCAAAGTACTTGATTAGATTTATAAACCAAATGTACATGCTTTGACACAGAACTTGATTTCATCCAGGAATTAAAGTTCCTTTGCTGGGTTTTCTCACAAAAGGAATTTCTTTAAAAAAAAAACTGAAGGTATTTAGCTAAGTTTAAGTAATTAGCATGCTACGCTAACAATAGGGACCAAACTCAAAGACTTGATGTGGTTAAGGCACGTCTCAAAAGTAGTTAATTATCTTTTGGTACCAAAAGTAATCAGCTTCCTTAAGAACCAAAAGTAGTTGGTTGGGTGAGAAAAGAGATCAGGCGTCAAACCGTAAAAAGGTTCTGTCAGTGAAGCATTACGTGACCTTGGCTACTTGACATGTTCTTTATCAGATATCACCTTTGAGGTATTTAAGCAGTCCCAGCACATCTCTCCATGCTGACTTTGTCATTTATTATCACCTTTTTTCATCAGTCCAGCTACAATTACAAGGAAGGAGTCTTTTCTGAGCCACTGGACACATCTAAGACATAATATTTAAGAAAGCCACAATTACCAGAAGAAGTTAATGTTTTTTTTTTTTGTGGAAATTGAGCTATTATACCTGTAATTGGCATTAATATTTGAGTGTTGAAGAGAATATGTAAAGTATTATCTCATTTCCAGTTGTTGTGGGAAAATGTGCGTGAAGAAAGGGAAGTGCGGAGCGGGGGAAGAATGAAGAAAGTGTCGGAGGGAGTGGAGCTATTGCAGTGGTATTGTTATTAACTTATCATTAATCTTAATGGGAGACGACTGACACAAAGCTTAATTTGAGAGCTGGGGTGAGTGAAGGTTGAGAAGGAGATCGAGGTGCCATTTCCAACCCTAATTATACATCTCTTCAAAAAGGATATCTAATAAAATGCTAATAGAAACAGTGAATCATTCATTGACCTGATGAAAAATGGAAGGTTTGAGCCAAAGGATAAGAATTTCTCAAAGAGAGACAAGGAGAAGAGTGAGCCAGGTAATTGTTCCTATTCATCTTTTGTCACCTTGATTTTAGGGCCAAGTGGCCCGGCAACCCTTAAAGTCACATCAATGACTCCCAGACACGACTTCACTTCTCCTGTAAACGGAGCTCAAATAAAAATATCCTGATCGATCCAACAGATTTGTTGTCATTCCTTCTGTTTTTCATGGCAAGTATCTTAAGATGTGCTCGTTTCATTCACATTATGCAATTTGTTTCAGTCTCAATGTCAATAAAAACGTAGAATAAACCTCTAATTTCCTCTCTTGGGTTTTACCCGGTCCACAACTCTGTATCTGATGTTACTGAGGCTTTTCTCTGCAACGGAATCACAGATTTTTTTTTGAGTTTTACAGCCAGAAATTCTTGGTAATCTATGAGTATATCTTTGTGACACCACAAATATATGTAAATGAATTTAGTTCAAAGCTTATTTTGTGTGAAACACAGAAAATCCTGATGTACTTCCTAAATTATGAATTTCTCCCCATTTATTATAACCTAACAGTTCGGAGTTAAAATAATAACAGAAGACGTGAAAAACACTTTGTGTGACACAACGATTGAGGTGCATGTCTAGGATTTGTGTGAATTTGAGGAAATAATGAGAATTTGTGTCTGTTTCAAACTTCTCCTACATCTCCATAAACAGTGCCATACTTTGCCTCTTTCACCTCTTGGTTCCAGTCACCGCACCTGATTGATGCTTTTATTTTGAAAATGTGAAACAATATGCAGACCTGTGACAGCGCATTTAATCACAGTGATAACAGAGTTTAGCAGCTTGTATTGTAAATAACACACCGCATACGCATGGAAAAACATTCAGAGGCATTTTTAAGCTATAAAACATTATATATGTGCTGTTTTTTTTTATTTTTATCAGTTGTTGACATATGATTAGTTTTGTAACTTTGAAAAGTGCTGGATTTGTTCCTTTAAACACCCTTCAAAATGTCTTTCAGTGAAATGGTTACCAGAGCTCTGTGTTCTCCGCCTTCAGGTCCCATCTTTTGTTTTGCTGTTGAAATATCTGCATTCACCTTTAATACAAACTGGCCAGATTGTGTGTCGTTTCCTTTATTGTTCAGTTTGAACTTCAGACTCACGGGTGGTGGTGACGGAGCTCATTTGAATCCGGTCAAAGAGAAATGCAAGTCAGGAGGTTATTAATAACCTGGACTCTGGATTCAGAGGTCGGCCGCCAGGTCGCAAAAGTTTGGGAGATTGTCAGTAGTGAGTGATGAAGTGGTTCGCACTCACAGAAAGAGGATCTGATTAGATTCCAGGCGTGAAGGTGCAGGAATAATTTCCTCTGCTGATTTGTTGGCCTATTTGTTTGGAGTCTTTTTAATTTCACTTCAATAGTTCCGCATAAAATGATGACTGCAAAGAGCCTAAATGACCTGGAAATCCCACCAACAATATTAAAGTATGTAAACTTCTTCTTATTATTATTATTACAATGATATATTGGAATATTAATCAAAGCCTATTTCTAACAACCATGGGCAAATTATCAGGATAAACAAAGCCCCCCCCAAAAAAACAGAAAACAAACATGCTCACTCTTTGTACATGTGCAAATACACACTAAATACACACGGATATGCCCTAATGGCATTTTGGGTGCTTGAAAGGTGAGACAAAGGTAAATCAATACAAAGCCATTTTGTAATTAAAAGAACTCGGGGGTGAATTAGGCAAACGACTGTCTGGAAAAATTGGAAATATTGATTTTAATTTACAAAATAATATTTAATATCTTTTATGTCCTTGCAGAAATGGACAAATTAGTTTCCCTCGCTCTTGTCCTTTGCGTTCGTTCACTCCTGCCCTCCTCAGCCGCACTCTTTACGCCTCTTATCACAAAATCCAGGTATTTCTTCACCCTAATGACCACGGTTAATGACAGCGTGCGGGGGCTGGGCAGTGGGAGAGAGGAGCCTGAGCGCCGGCTCGGCCAAGATTGAAGACGGCCTGTGGGTGTGGAGGTGGACGGATGAGAAAGTGGGTTTTGTTTGCAGCAGAGACGACAGCCTGCTGCTGCTGCTGCTGCTGCTGCTGCTGCTGCTGCTGCTGCTGCTTTTGTGCGACTCAGCAGAGTCGGGAGCTATAAACAGACCCCGCCTGGCTGTGTGTGTGTGGCGAGCGCAGAGGAGGGCGAGGTGAGGAGGCTCAACGTGGACACGCTGAAGAAAGTGACTAACAAAAAGAGTGAAGAGGAGGACGGATGATAACCAGTGAGGAGGTGGTGACAAATTGAGGCGAGCACATCTTCCTACCTGCATAGAATTCGGGGCTGTAGACAGCGCTGACCACTGGATTTAACTTCCAGCCTGAAACAAAGAGAAGAGGGGAAAGACGGGATTTGTGTTTGTGACGTACGTTTCACCATCGGCCGTCGTGATTTCAGTCGAGCTTTAATCATCCAGTGTGTACGTGACTTGAGTTTGTGGTGCGGGTGCGACTGGGCTGATGTGAAATCAAAACTAAATTCTAAGTTCCAGTAAACGAGTCCATCGAGAGCAGGATGAAGTGGTGATCTCAGTCCGGACTGTGTGTGCCATGTTTGACCTCAGAAGACTCTGAGAAGTCAGGTGAACAATGCAGACGACTCCATCAATGCCCAGTTCCCCACGGGAACCAGCGATTTGCGTGGTGCGTTCATTAAACGTCTCCTGGAGACGAGCTTTAGGCCCCGCCCACATGACCGCCACAGAACAGAGTTTTAGGAGCCCGTTCGTATTGAGAACGGGTTCCAGGGTGGAGACGTTTGAATTTCTTCTCCTCCATTTCTTAGGTATGTCTGTGGCAGCGTTACAGCGCCATCTATAAGCCTGGCGTATGTACTGCATCATGTTCATGGTGCCGTGTGGACGGGAGAAAAAAGATTGTTTTGGCTCGTGTGGACGGGAAAACCTTCAGAAAACCTTCTGGTGCGTAACCATGTGATCGTATTGTGGAAACAGGAAGCTGAACCCTGTGAGTGCGGCTTTATGTTTCAAGAGAAACGTTGTTGTGAAAACAACTTAATCTCATTCCCAGTTTGTCCTGAACTTAATCCACGCTGAGCGTCTGAACGCAGCCTGCCTCCTCCTGTTTCAGGTCCCACGTCGTCCTGTGCTGATTACACTGGTAATGTGTCCAAACCTAATCACGTCTCTCCTGTCTGCTTTTTCACCCTCTTTGCTTCACCTTTTCTCCACTTTTGCCGACTGGACTGATGACCTACAGTGAACCCTGCTAACACAACAACAAAGAAATCTTAACCCGAGGCCGAGGTCAACCTCATTCCTAGTCAAATCCATCCATGTTAATGCTGAATATTTACGTGTTGATTATGTTCTGTCTGAGCTTTAATCCACCTGAAGCTTTATTCGCATGTTGAGTTCACATGAATCTGAATAAATAGATACAATCCCAGATTCTACTTTGCAAAATAAGAAATGATCTTTGTATAAATGCCTCCAGCAACAAAACATTAAATAATTTTTTTTTATATATTCGAACATTCATGATTCAGATCAAATGGCCATGATAAAAACACATATATAAACAAATAACGAAATAACTAACTAACTAACTAACTAACTAAATAAATAAATACATAAATAAATAATTAAATACATTTTTAAGTTAATTCTAAATGATTAGTAAAAACATTCTCGACCTTGTGGTCACAGGGTGAACGTCAGAAGCAAAATAATCCAGGAACAAATTATAAAACACAACAGATTCAACAGTTTTGCTCTTCAGACGTGAGTGTGACGGTAGAAACCAATCAGCTGGCACGGCCCGGGCGCAAAGAGAAAGAACACTGTTTTTAGGAAGAACGACTCTTAAGGACGTGATCTAATCTGTACACGTGTTTATTTTGACCACAGATCTCATGACAATTCTCCACAGCATGCCGTCTACCTGTTACGGTTCAGCGGTTGCCATGGCGATCTACACACCGAAAGTCACCAACACCGTCTGAGTCGCCCGTCTCACTTTGTGGTGAAGCCGTCAGACTGGAGCATCTGGGTGAGCGGTGGCCGCGGCCCCCCACAATATTTCATGTAGTGACTGATGTTTACCACCATGTGCAGTGTTTGGCTCACATGAAACATGTTTTTTGGTCGGATGGCCAAAACCGGCGGTCCCATGAGACCATTGAAGCTTCTCTCAGAGTCTCTCCCACATGTCCTCATTAAACTGGAGCTGATGAAAGTGTCTTTGTCATTCTCCCCCTCAAACTGTGACTGGCCAAGCCACGTGCCAACTGTTGATGTCTGCATGGCCTCTAAAATCTGAGGCTTCGGAACTTCTTCAGAATTTCTCTCCTCGTATTCTTTCTTCTTTTTTTTTTCCCATCCATCCTCATTATATAACAGGTCTTCATGTGAAGCTTTTTTTTTTTTTTTGGTCCACTGCTCTTTCTGAGCAGTATTTCCACATGTTGGGGCGATTCGCGCAATATTGCCTCACCACGAGTTGGCCATTCCAGGTAGAGCTCATTACGCTGCTCATTTGTTTTCCAGCCTGGGTGGTCTCCATTTAAATCCATCAGATGACACAAAAGTATGTGTGTGTCGGAGTGTGGGGTGACTTTGTGGAATGCAGAGTGAGGAAATCAAACACAGCTCAAATATTAGGCATTTTAAAAAAAGTTATATAAAGATGATATTATCAAAATATATAAAGAAGATTAATGTAAAGCACAGGAAGGGTGATCAGAGCACCGAGGGGTAGTTTAGTTTCAGGGATGGATTATTCTATCAAGTATAACAGATGATTAGGGTGTAGGACGACAAAAGCAAGTTGCTTCTCCCTATTCCTTTTCGAAGTATGCTCTTATGATTGATGAGTAATATTTGATTGTTAATATTATTATTGCTGTTAAGATTGTTGTAATAATATTAATATTGTATTCATTAACTGTTTTTCTGTCTTCTCTATACTCATATTATTATTAGTATGAACATATTGTGTCATTGTCTTTCAATTTTAGGACAATGTTTTTTTTTTCATTTAAATGGTCTAAAAAAAAGATCATATATATCATATCCACTAACTGATCAATGGTGGGCCTATAACGCAAATACTCAATATTTCTAATTCCAAATGCTGAAAGGTATTTCGATGCAACGCTGTACGGCAGATAAACTTCAAGAATTAATAAAGGCGGCGCTGAACTTACCATTTGCATATGGGTTGACAGTCTTCTTATTTGTCATTACTCGGGCTGTTGCATTGTTGACCTACAGCAGGTAAAGACAGACCTCGGTGAGTTATGATACTCGGCAAACTCCGGCACACGTTTCAAAGTAAAACTTGCATGCAGAATTCCCTAGTGTCATAGACAAAGAAGGCAGTACATTGTGTCACAGCAAACACCCAATGCCATGTCTGTGTTTTCGAAAACTGCATTCAGAAACACCCATAACGACATCCAAAACAAAACCAGTCTTCTTTTCCATCTGCATGGATTCTGTCTTATGTCTTTCCAGCATGCTCTCCCCGACATAGTGACATTTCAGTGATACACAGACCAAAGTATAAAAAAAAACAAACAACAGATGCACTGTCAACATGGTGTCTCGTAAAAATGTACAGATGCATGCGATGGGTGAGGAGGAGGAGGAGGAGGAGGAAGGAGGAGGAGGAGGAGGAAACAGACGAGGACGATGTCATCAGGGGAAGGAAGGAGAGATTATGATGGGAGCATTATGCAACATCCAGTCAACTTGAAAATGTGAGAACTGTTGTGACCAAAGCAACAGAGAGCATTCACACTCAGACAACAGCCTCTCTTATTCATCGCAGAGATTAAATATCGAGATTGGAAAAAACAACCAAAAGAAAGGAGATGTACTGAAAATAAACCAGTCGATCGATAATCGATTAAATCATTCCAAATCAAACCAAAACGGAAAAGGGTGGATCAAAGTAAGGGTGCATTGTCGTCCAAAGTAAAAGAAAAGAAATGGATGGAAAGGGGGTTTCCAACAATCTCAGATAGATGTGCATACAAAGTCATATTTCAGTCGGTATCGCTCGCACACGCAACATCGGGAAAACACTTGAACACGCACGCCGACACGCAAGAAAATATGTATGTCATTATACAGCATCAACTCAACCACAATCCAAAAAGAAATGTCACGTGAGTTTCAGCGTTGCAAACGTTCCAGAGAGAAAGAGAGAGAGAGAGATTGATAGAGAGAAAGAGAGAGAGAGAGAGACAGAGAGAGAGAGAGAGAGAGAGACAGAGAGAGAGAGAGAATGCTGACAGAATGGCTTGCTCGCCCACACTTACCATTCCCAAACCTTTTGGCCCCGCCCACTTGTTTGTGTACTGTTACCGTTGTGACTGTGTTGGATGGGGGCCCTACACAAGCTACCGTTGGAAGGATGGTGGGGGAGGAGGGGATGAGAAAGGAATAAGTAACGTCTTACTCAGGTGGCCACGTCAACCTTTTGTAATCATTCCACTGCACAAACTCTCCCGCTCAGCCGCTCGGCTCTCTGCACACAAGCGCCGAGCTGCTTTCTTCAAGCACGACTCCAAACGTCTTGTCTGGACAATCCTCACAGTCTTTTTTTATTTATTTATATTCTATTTATTTACACATAGCAGAAAGATCCTTTCTTTTCCGCATTATACTGCGACATTTTATCTGTGCGAACCCAAGAAAGAACGTCCAAATACTTATTTTTCAAAATACATTACACAACTTTTATTTCCCTGTAACGTTTCGACAGCAGGGGGATGATGTCAATGCTTGTCCTGCAGAGGAGGAGGACTGTGTCTGCGAATAAAGGAGGATGTTATGCAAACTACAGGGAAAGCCTGGCAAGCTATCTCATTGATCTCCACTGGTTCAAGACTTCAGCTGTTTTCTGCAGACTTTACATCTATTGGAAACAATTCCCATGATCGTGCTCGTGTGTCCATTTATTCTTGCCTAATTATAATCAAGGACATACGGTATGCTTGTAATCTCTTGTTAAAGAGTCTTTTTTTTTTACTCATTGAATTACAATCTACAACACACTCATAAAAGCTTCAAATCCATTGTCGTGCTGAACAGAGGCAGACCTTTGTCAGGGGGGCTAGTTTAAGTCCCTTAACACCAGTAATGTTAATTGCTTTCATTTTGTAATCGAGCTGTCCTTTGGCTGGCGGGATTCGGGAGCTTGACCTCCCCTCAAGGCAGAAACAATCATTGACATTGACAAACTGCTTGCAAGTGGGACCAAACATTTCACCGCAGTTCTCAGCAAACACGTATAAACAAAGAGACAACGGTACCACTGCATTAGGGTCGAGCGGGCTCAGGCACTGCACTGCAGAAACTCTGCATGTTGAAGGGAAATTCACCGGACAAAGTGATATTCCAGCAAGTTAGAGGGGTTTTGTTTTAAGACAAACGACCTTGAAATGAACTCGTTTTGAGTTGTATTTTAGAAGGTCTATTTTACATTTCATATATTTTTTAAGCTGAGGTGTTATTATTACAAGATAAATAATCTAGATTTATTTTTTTTAAGTTTGAGAAAAAAATTGTCAAATATAGCTTAAAATAAATTGACCTGGATATTCTACATATCACGTCCTATTTCAAGAAATCTTACCAAGACAAATTTCACTTGTTCTCTTGGCAGATTTGTTCACTTATTTCAAGGTAGAAGAACCTTCAAGTAAGTTCTTTTTTCTTTCTTTTTGTTTTGAGAGGAGAACTTTTTACAGTGAGGGAACGAGGAAATTCCAAAATAAAAGGAATGAATATACAAGACTGAAGTGTCTGTGCTTATAGAGAAAGAAAAGGCCTAAATCCGTTTATGGAGACAATTAAGCACATTTCTTCATAAATCAGAGGAAACAGCATCGATGGAGCCACAGAAGCATTTTTGCTTTGAAAAACTTTAAGTCTTATTGAAGCATCTAATGTTTGACCGGGATCTGGGAGTTGTTGAGGAGTCAGACAAGACTGGAACTGCTGCTTTCTGCTGGCGAAGAAATCAAAGATTTACCTCAAAATAAAGCAAATAATCTCTAATATCTCCCCCAAACTGAAAAGAAGAACAAGGAGGAGGTGTGAAGAAGCACTGGCACTCCTAAACACGGGCTTTTCTTTCGGGCTGTAATTCTTCACAATAACACACTGCTTTGTGTCGTCCATTGTTTAGCTGGTAAGCTATACAGTTTTTAAAAGACACAAGCTGCGGCCAAAGGGAAAGAAGTTGCTCCTCTCCTCTATGTGAAGTCCTACATGGATTCGTTCCTAAGAGCTTCAGGCAGAAAAGTTCAAACTACTTGGGGGAGCGTCTGTCTTTAACATATCTGTGTAGAAAAATGTGCAGAGTTTGAAAGTCTACGAGATATATTAGTAACTCCTCTGCAAGGGTCAACTATCTATCCACCGATCGAACTATTATGGAACATATCTGAAGAAAAACTAATTGCTGGGCCTCGGCTGTGGAAGCAGATCCCTGTCATTGAACTCCTCAGCTGGGTTAAGACTCCACTCCCGTCCAGAATGAGAATCCTTTGCATGAGAGTGAACGCAGAGTTATCTTTAGAGAGCTGAAACGCTCCACGAGGACACATGGACAATACCTCAAGAGGAGCTTGGGATCTGACCTGAAAAGGTCAGAACCAAAACGCCGGCTGAAGATAATGTAGAAGAAGCCGGAGAGCTTTTGATGCGTCGTGGATAAGACGGCGGCACAAAGCATGAGGAGGCAGGACCTCTCCAGCGTCCCTCGCTCTCTCACTGGTCTACAGAGAATTTGGGACTTTTCAGATAAGCTGGTAGATTCTTGCAGACATGAGATCTTGCTGCAGAATCTGGACAAAGCGCGGGGGATTAGGCTCGTCTGTGCTCTCGCTGAGGGAAAACAGTCATTATCGTCGATGCAAAAGACTAGAATAGCTTTCCTTCGTGCCGACAAAGATTACGGGCATATTCCTATGTTACAGTATTCTGAGAGAACGATCAGGGTTGAGGGAAAGACAAAAGGTTAACCATGTAGAACAGTATGAAGATAATTAGAAGAGTGAGTCGAACTTCCAGATAGTTCAGAGGTCGATTACGTGCCACGGTGGCAAAAGTAAAAGACCACGAGACACAGTAAGGACAACAACTGCAAAGGTTTGCTTGATGACTAAGATGAGCAGCTCCATCTCTGGACCTGAAGGTTCATGGAGTTTGCAATAGATATGGCGTCGTCGAAATTCTGAATATACGTCAGTGGAATTAACACTTTGGGCGAAGGAGGTCTGCGTGCAGACACAAAATAAAATTCATTAACAATGAATTAATTAACCACTGATCTAAATATGTGAATGCGAAGCGGAGCAGCTGCTTTAGTGGAAAACTGTTCTGAAGGCATTCCTGATGAGCAGCAACGATCCACTGCACGGAGAAATCTGCTCTCCACTGACAGGAGGACCAAAAACTGAGCCTGTCATCGCCAAGGTAACTTTGAGGGGTAAAAGAGAAATGATCCTGGACAATCAACATCCTCCACTATGTCCATTTTGACTGATGAGTAAAAGTCGAGCGTTGTCTAACAGCGAGGCTGAGTTCATCTCTCCACGTGGTTTAAGATTTAGAGAACTAGGGGAACTGCTTGAAGACGCTTCAGCCAGATTGAGGTGACAAAGACGACCTCGCTGTCGTTCTCGTGTGGACGAGGTGATCAGCTGCATCAAGGACACGGACTAGTTCAAACCAGCAGAAAATGCTGGTTAATCAAAGAGACGCTGATTAAATGACTGTCGTCACTGACCTGCGTAGTTTAAAGTTCAGACGAGTTCGTTTGACATGGTGCCGAATTTTGATTTCACTGTTTGATTCAACATCGTCTTTTCTGTTGTAGCTAAAGGACTATTTATGATATCGACACGTTTGAGCTCAGGGTTAATGCTTTGTGGCTGTTCTTGACTAACACAGGAATTGAAATGTCACAAATGAGCTGAGATGTACTTTTCCAATCTGAATGACTTTCTCTGGGAACGGACGAGCAGGATGTTTGTTTTTGTGACGGTCCGAATGGGAAAGCCCGTTTCGGCCTTCAGTAACACAGGTGAGAACATATTCAAAGGTCAGGATCAGTTCAACACCAACAGCTGCAAACTCTTCAACACACAAATGTTCATCTGTGAGTTTTCTTCTTCAAACCTTTTAGTTGAGGTTACATTATTTTTCTCGACAAAAACCAAGTGAAACAAGAAAATATAGGAACAAAAAGAGCAAAACTAACAAAAGAATAAAACGGAAAGTCTCTCACATACAGAAATGTCGGCCTTGTTATGTGTCAACATTTATTTGGGTTTGGATTGATGAAGCTGCACAAGAAAAGGGAGCTGATGAGGCTTGCATGACTTGACAGCTTGATGTATTAAGAAAGATGGCGAGGTGGGAAGTGGCGGTGGACTGCCAAACACTCACCGACAACGACCCTCGTAAACAAACACACACACAGAAGCTCACAAAGAGGAAAAGGGAGAAACAGGGGAGAAGGAAAGACTTTGAAAAAAAAAATAAAAAAAATATTAGAGAACATGCACCTCTATTTTACGGCCTTCCACCACGGTGCCATGTAATTTCTCTCTTGCCCTGTCGGCGTCCATGCTATGCTCAAACGTTACAAACCCAAAACCCTGCGTGTGGAATGGAAAGAGGAAAGAACAAGAACATCGTTTAGGAGAAATCAAACATTTCACAGTGAACAGTGACTTTCTTCAATACAAAACACAGAGCTGCTTTAAAACCTGTGGGAGTGATGGGGTCAGTAAGAGGCACACACATATACAAAACCAGAAGTGTGACATTTAAATGTAATCAGAAACGCTTGAGGTCTGCAGGAATTATGTAGAAATAGGACAAAAAAAGTCTTCTGAATTATCTTGGAATACAATTTGACTGTATTTGCTTATTTCATGGTTCATTTGGAACCATAAGCACCATTTCTACGCAAACGTCACACAAAATCCCACAATCATAATGAAGCCATTAGCCGTAAACGTTCTCTATAACGACATTTCTGGACTACAGAGCACGCCCGATGATAAGCCACACCCACCAAATTTAAAAAGGAAAAGAAAAAAGAAAGTTCGGAGTTACGTGATGCACTTGAACGCATCACCCATGTACCCAAATCCATAAATTAGCCACATCATTGTTTAATAAGCAGGGTTGAAAGTGTGTGAAAAGACGTTGTGACTTATAGTCTGTAAATTACAGTAACTTCAGAAAGGTTAAATCACCCTTTGATTGAACAGAGGAAGACACAACAAGTTTAGTTTTATGTCTTTGATTCTGAAAAACAGCTAATTGGAGTTTACAATATGAGTCCAATCAATGAAACTACATGTGATCCAGGTCTATTTTTCACTTCAGAAACTTTACATCACCAATTGTTGATGAGCATCAAACTGAGGAGATAGAACATCTCCTGTCCAAACTGCAAAGTGAACTTCACAGAATTCCCAGCGAGGATTCAAGAAAATCTACTAAATAATCTACTGATACGATCCACCCTTCAGGTTGTTTTCACACCAGAGAATGAACTGAAACCGAAATATTGTCACCTGGACCCAGAATCTGCTGACTGAAGCTTTTCTGGACTGGTTCTGGTTCGTTTTGATAAAAGAGGCTTTGTCAGTTATTGTATCCAGGATTTAGGTTTAATTTAATTTAATTTTTTTTTGCAACATTCTTAACCATGTGTTTTAATACATTGTGCATTTTTTATTTTTTTTAGGTTAAACACATCGTCTTTGCCTCTACTACGTGACTGTGATTATATTTCACTCATAGACCTGAAAGAAATTAACATCCAATATGGAAGCTATAAGTACTGTATATGTATGTGTTGGAGACAAAAGTGAACTTAAGAAAGAGAACGTCCATGGGAGGAGCGTATATTTTTAGATGTATATCTTTATGTATCTTCAGATGTATATCTTTACGTATCTTTAGATGTATATATTTTGATGTATATCGTTATGTATCTTTAGATGAATATATTTTGATGTATATCGTTATATATCTTTAGATGTATATATTTTGATGTATATCTTTATGTATCTTTAGATGGATATATTTTAATGTATATCGTTATGTATCTTTAGATGAATATATTTTGATGTATATCGTTATATATCTTTAGATGAATATATTTTGATGTATATCGTTATATATCTTTAGATGTATATATTTTGATGTATATCTTTAGATGTATATAGTTTTATGTATATCTTTATATAACTTTGGATGTATGTCTTTAGATGTATATCTTTATGTATCTTTAGATGTATGTATTTTGATGTATATCCTTATGTATCTTTAGATGTATATATTTTGATGTATATCTTTATATAACTTTGGATGTATGTCTTTAGATGTATATCTTTGTATATCTTTATGTATCTTTTGATGTATATATTTTGATGTATATCTTTATATAACTTCAGATATATATCTTTGAATATAAATCTTTGTATAAACGAGATGCATAATACAATTCATCTAAGTTAAGGGATTTGCAGCATTTTACTGTTGTGTCTCATTCATTACTCACACAGATCAACAATCTCAGGCCACAAAGGTTAATAACATGGTTCAGTAATGAATTCCTCAATGGCAGATGTCAACGGCCATAATGCGCAATTCAGCCTCAGTGCAGTTTTCTGATGTTGTAAATATATTAATCTGAGCTCATTTGAGAGGAAATGAAGGAAAAATAATATCAGAAATAAAATTCAAGCTAAATCATTACTACAAGTGAAAGCTTGGAAATATCAGGCATTGTGTGAAAAGTCTCAGAGAAGTTCAGACTTTAAAAGCAGCTGCAGTCCAAAGAGAAGGACTCAGAAACAACGCGCTGCTGTTCTCAAGAGGACATTTCAATATACTCGTATTGATCTGCCATGACTCTGGTTTATTAATGAAATAGACTGGGAAAATACCTAATTAACTTTGAACGTCAGTCTACAAAATTTCCATCAATATCAAAATCATATTGTCCCTCATTGATGGTGTTTATCATTGAATGTTTCATTGACTGGACGTTTCTCATTTGTACTTCCAACCACAAACATATGACCTCTTTTTTCATAAAAAAAATCTTCCTGTTTGTGTGTTTTTTTTCTCCCACCAAGTATGTGGCTGGACAATTTAGTTCAGGAGTTGAATCAGGTTCTAAACTAAATAAAAAGTTAGAAGGGATGTCTTTGTTGACTTGTGTGGAGGACATCGTCCGTCCGCTACCTCGGGAGGAGGACTCCTGCTGAATTATGGCGCATGATACCAACTTTGGCTTAGCCGCACAGTTCTGGTGGAATTTAATCTCCTTGAGGTTCCCAAGTTCAGCCTCCATAGATCAAACACGCAGGACCTTGACTTCAAAGTGCAGGAAGTGCACTGATAAAGGCCCAATGTATTCTGTGAAAGCGGCGACCGAGGCGCGATCAATCACCTCAGCTGATTCATAAGGAAACTTTAAAGGAACACCGAGAACACAGTAAAGAAAATAAAACAAAAATAAACACCATCTCTGACAGTAACTGGTTTTCTCTTGGATTTCCCGTACAGGGGAAGTTCATTACACTCTTATTGGATAAATACTGGACAGAGAGGAAGCACGTACCTTGGAACCGCGCTCGTTAAAAATGATTTCCACATCCAAGATTTTGCCAAATTGCTGTAAAGAAACAACATGAGCTTGTCAGTGAACTGATGTTGGACGTTGTGAGTTTGTGTGTGTGTGTGTGGGGGTGGGTGTGTGAGAGCTTGCTGTACTCACGCCGAACATTTGCCTGAGGTCGGGGTCTCTGAACCTGAAGGGGATGTTGGAGACGTGGAGTCTCTTGGGTTGGGCCTTGCTGTCTGTGCTTTCAGGTACAGTCTGTGTCGGAGGCTGACTGTCTGTCTGGGCAGCATCATCTGTCTGCTGGGAGCAAAACAACAACAAAGACACACAAATGAAAGATAAAATACTTTGGGCAACCGTGTAATTTCACAAGATTCTTGGCAATACCAGCCCTCCGGGGTCAGAACTGGTCGTCAATAACGGATTTTAGTTCAGGGAGCTCTACGTTTTCGCTTTGAAGGTTGAAGTCCTGCCTGTGTGCGGTCTGCATGTTCTCACTGAGCCGGTTCGGGTTTTCTCTGAGTTCTGTGGTACAGATTAGTTTTTTAATCACACTTTGTTTATTGTCTCTCTCGTCTTTATGTTGAACAACAATCACAACAACATTCACAAAAACCCTAAAACAATACAAGATTATCTGCATGAAGAAAATGTCAATAAAATAGCAATAAAACCACACATAAAGTAATACAATTGCAAATTTCACCAACATGATACCAGGAATAAACTAGAATGTACCAGTTTTAGTTTATGTCAAAGAGGCCCAAACTTATGGGATGAGTTGAAAAGCAACTTAAAACAATCAGCCACATTATATATATCAAAAAGAAAACTAAAGAATCAACGACTGGAGAGTTATTCACGTGGTTTACCTGCAGCTTAGTACTCTCAGGGTTAAAAGGTTTTCTCTCTGTACATGGATCAAGGCAAAGTATATATTACTGTTACGTGCACAGAAATGTCGAGTCATTTATTGCCTTTTCTTTTTAGGTTTACGATGGGTTTGTTTCTATATGTGTATATGTATGTATGTGTATGTATATATATGCACAAATTAGTCCTCATTCATCACTACTGACTAGTGATGTCTGAGGAACCTAATTGTGGTTGAGCCATTCTTGGTTGATGTGCAGCACAAGATGCACTGGGTGGTGGTAAACATGATAAGCTCCAAGCTTTGTTGGGGGTCCATCTTTTCCATACTTTAGTGAAATTCATGCACAAATCAAAATCACTGTGATATATGTGAAATTGTGGGAAATTAATGAAATGAATGAATAAAATCCAACCTGCATGGACTCAAGTAAACAGAGTAAGTGATCATAGATCAAGAAAAAGAATTAGAATAAGGAATGTAAAATAAAAGATATATAAATAAATAAATATAAAAGTAAAAGATACAAATTACAAAGTTAACAACTGTGGTACAGATGAAGCATTAAGAATTTCCTTGTTACACTCATTCTTTGAAAATCTGAAAATCTGAGGATCCGTCGGCTCAGTAAAGACCAATGAATGCAAGAAATGTGTAAATTCAAATCAACAGAAAATCATTAGAAGTAAACGACAGAATAGAGGCTTTATGTAATCCCCTTCAGGCAGAAGAAACACATTAGAATTTATTGCCTTCATATTCTGCTTGTATTGAGTTTCATTTAAACTGAAAAGATGGAAAGATTTTTCCTTTTTGAAATGTTTGCTTTGTAGTCGTTTGCATAAGGGACGTCCCATTTCCAAGTCATTCTGTTCCTCTTGCATAGTGCGCTATGAAACACCAATAAAGGTGATGTTGAATATTGAGCTAGAATGAAATCCTGTTGCAGAGCAGATATTTCTTCCATCTTGAAATTGTTATCAGTTGTGATCGATCCCGGCTTCACCTGCAGGCATCTCTTGTTCTCTGCTGAAACTTTGCAAACAGCTGAATCGGGGCTTCTCAAGTAAAAAGGATGTGTAGCTTCGTATATCACATTTGTTTGCTCTCTTTTCTTGAATGTTTATTAGCGATGGACGGGAGCGGAGGTTTTTCCGGGGTATGCTAAGGCTGCGAGCGCGGCGAGTTGCCTCAGTATCGCAGGTCGATAAAGTGCCAGAGGGATTTTCATATTGACTTCAGGTGTTTCAGCGAGAGGGAAGGCCTTGGCTGCTTCGATCTACGCCGGCAGAAGACGTGCGCTGATTTATGTAGATCGACATGTGGCAGCTCGTCCTGCAGCGGCGCAAATAACTTGGAAAATCCAACAAAAGAAGCCGAACAACGGCATCTGTTTTGCACGGCCGATACCTGCGGCGGCGTCCTCTCGTCCGCGGCTTGATGACCTCAATCAGTAGATAAATGACACCCAGAAACGTATCCGGCTCGGACATAGCGTGGACTCACTGGCAGGCAGAAAATATTTACAAAAAAAAAAAAAAAAAAAAAGCCTCCAGGCGCCTCTGAAGTCCTCCAGGGAGGAAAAAAAAATCATGTATTCACCACCTCAGGCTGTGGCTTAGCTGGCAGCACAGGCTGGCTTTCAATCCCAAGGTTAGCGGTTCAACACCCCCCCCCCCCCCCCCCCCCCAATGTATTAAAGTGTTTTTGGGGATGACAGTGAACCCCGGGTTAATCCCTGACTGGCGTGTATGAATGGATGAATACGACCGGAGAAGTCCCGTTTTTTCCGTTTCTGTCATCAACGACGTCACAAGAAGAGTCCGAATGAAGCAAACGAGACGTTTGGTTTCGTCTCCGCCGGACGTCCACGAGATGAAAAAGCTCAAACGATCTCGTTCGCAGGTCGTCACGCTGCTGGAGTCAGTCCGTCGTCTTTTCATCACGCCGTTCACACACGGATCATTCGGCTTCCTTCACCAGCCGTCAGGAACAAACTCTTTTCATCCTGTTTTTTAGTTCCTCGTTCTTAGTTGTTTGTTCGGATCTGGAACCTCCAGATGACACTGAGTGTAATGTTGCTTGGTTATCTTTACCTGGCCCTGCACCAAAATACCTTAAATAAATAATCTATAGTCATTTTGATTCTTTATTTGCTGCTTTGTGTTTAACATTCAAAGGACAATGATTATTTCAGAAAAAGGGGCAGAGGACATAAGTTTAATCTTCTTTCGGCTCCATTTCATTCATAAATCTGTGAAGCCTTGTTCTGTATTGGACTGAATTTATTTTATTTCAATGAATGAATAAACTCAACAAAATAATGTCAACAGAATAAATGTGTTTTCTTTATTCTGTCAGATTTACAGATTGTTCCAGGTTCTTTTTTAAATGTATTCTTGTGTTTCTTTCACACCACTGTCAGTGTTTTTATTTTCCTCTTACCGACTTATATTTAATATAAGTCTGCAATTTGGAAAGTGTGGTGTTGTTTATTATGTTTATCGTGCACCCAGCCAGATGGTCGTCCAGTGTCAGAGTTTTGACTTCGGTGAATATTAACCGATCCGCTCCTCGTTGGAAGACCAAAACACTGAGATGTTTCTATAGGAGGGCCGGTCTCTAACCAACCACCCAGCAGAAGCTGAACCCAGTGAAATATCCTGAGTCAGCAGCTCAGTCAGGCCAGACCTGCTGCAACACTGGAACAAAAACCGCCAGATTATTTGACCTTCGGTGGATTTTTAACCAATCCCCTCAATAAGCTGCGTCCTCGGGTAAAAGGGTACACACTAAATAACAAATAAACTGAAGCATATCTGCTCTTCCTGTTCTCTTGCACTTATTCAGCCACGATATCGACGTGACAGTCCGGATCTCTTCCCTTCCAAAACAAAACCAAAAACCTTGCACTTGTTAGGATAACGACGAGGTCGGCACATAGTTCACCACAAATATTCATCCTTTTAATATCTGATGAGTCGTCATGAAGCAGAACGGAGGTCCGGCCTTCCACATGAAACAAACCCCCTAAATGTGTTATTGCCCCTTCCAGCTCTTCGCCTTGAAGCTCCTGTCAGTTTGCAGGAGTCACTGGTGACTTTAAACTCTCCGTCTTCTCTTTGCCGAGCTCCGGATCGTTGTCCTGCTCAACCAGTTCCACCTCAAAACGTAGTTGGTTTTTTTTCTGACGCTGCAGAACACATTGCTCCATGAAACGTCTTGGTAATCTTCAGATTTCATCATTCCTTTGATACGCCCAGTGCCTCCAGTACCAGAGGCGGCAAAGCAGCTCCACAGCATGACAGTACCTCAATGCTGTTTTACAGTTCAGACTCCGGATTTTATTTACTGCACTCCCAAAAACTCCTTATCTTATTATTTGATACGGCTATATTTTCTACTTTTTTGACACTTTATTCACACAGGATCCAAAACTTCTACTTGGTAGTAATTATAAGTTCTGGGCAATGACGGTGATAGTACAGTTCTATGTGAATGAATGTGTTCAGTCGTGTTTTGATCTAATCTGCTCGCTGTCACTTTTCCTTAATGTTCTATTTTTAAGACCAAATCAAACAATTCTTTCATCCAGAACCCCAATAATCCGTCTCACTGCTTTGTATTGCTCTCCCCTGAACTACAAGGCGCCATCAGTTGGCTGCGGGCGAGCGCCGTGCACAGAGTTCAAATGAATTCCTCCAGACTGCCACGGGGCAATGGAAATCCAGGTATTACATAGCGCCTTATCCACAATTCATAGAACTATACATATGTAACTCTCATTCCAAGCTGTAATTTGAACAGAGGGGGTGGGGGTAGGGGGGGTTTCTGAGAGCGTGTTGTCTGAATATTCGAAGAGGCGTGTCCGAAGGAGGGAAAAAAAGAAAAAAGAAAGAAAGAAAAAAGAAATCTCTCTTTAATGTCGCCTCGGTTCACACAACTCCTGTGTTGGAACAACAGTGTCACAGCTCAGGACATGAATGCAGACAACAAACGTGCCACATGAAGTATAAATGGTGCCGAAGAGACAAAGAGTTAAATTATGCAAGCACACACACACACACACACACACACACACACACACACACACACACACACACACACACACACACACACACACACACACACACACACACACACACACACACACACACACACACACACACACGCACGCACACAGGGAAGCATCAGCAGTCTGTGTTTGTCCTTTAGCTCTCAGTGTGAGTGAGATCAATGGCTGTTAAACACAAGAGAGAACGCCACAGTCTCTTATTACACTGCGAGCGTGTCTGTTACAAAAGCTGTTGCAGTGTCTCTTCTCTGGCTTTTGAGCTAATTTATTTATGGACTAGTTCATAAAGCAATACCCACACTGCGGGGAGAGCTCTGTCACCAGCAGCATCCTGCAGCACGCGGAGGGCAGAGAATACCGAATCAAGCCGAGTGCGATGCGCGACAAAGAAGAAGAAAAAAAACAAAAAAAAAAACGGAGCTCAACCTTCACGAAATGGACGCGGCGAGGGAGTGTGACCTCGTGAAGATGTTGGTTATTCAACCCAAAGCAAAGAAAGAAAAAAAAAAAAAAAAAGCGACATCATTTACTCCATAGGTTGGTTAATAAAAGCTGGAGAATGTGGAAAAATCCTGCCACGCTGAAATGATCACCGCACGTTTTCCATTCGCTTCTTCAGCTCGCGTACAGTTTCAGGCTGGATTCCAGCTGAAAGTACAGCTCCAGTGTGTGTGTGTGTGTGTGTGTGTGTGTGTGTGTGTGTGTGTGTGTGTGTGTGTGTGTGTGGGCGTGTGAGCTAGAAAAAGCAGCGAGCATAAGGCCAGCAGATTGCAGGCCTTCCATGCAATGCCTAGGTACGGTATAGACCAGCACGCATATGTAAAGGAGTGTACACACACGTACACACGAGCAGCGACTGCAATCTGTGCAGAGCTCCTTGGCTGCGGCAACATCCGCCTACACTCGCTGTGCGGGAACAAAACAAACAAACAGTGAGACCAAGCGGCTCGGCTCATCCCTTTGGCATCACAAATCCAAGTGCGACGCCAGGCCAGGCTGAATGTGGAGCACTTTCAGACATATTGGAGATCACGGCAGAGACGGCGGCGAGCATCAGGCGCTCCGGCACGGCGGAGGAGACAATAACATGAAACCTGAAGACACATTGTAGACGGGATTATTTTCAAATGGAAAGGAGGAAAAAAAGAAAATAAAAGCCTCAGTGGAGCTGTGAATACAGGTTATTACCTTCGCCAGCGACAGTTGGGCGACCGGTGAAGTTGAGGGTTAGGGTTAACACAACCCCTTATGTTCATTTGTATGTTTGTATTTTACACAACAACCATGATTCAACGATGATTCGTCAACATCCAGCCAATCGATTCGATTTCGGGGCGTTAACGACTAATTGTTTCTGGATAAATCCCCAAAACTGCTAAATAATCTCCCAAGGAAAAGCGGATGAGAGAGGCACCTCATGGAGGAGAGCAGCCTATGTTGCCATGGAGACGCTCCCTGCTCAGTGTTGCTCCCTGACCCACTTACTGTAGTTAGCATCAATATGAGCTAACGGCTATTATGCTAGCGATGCTAATTCCACAAACAAATGTGTGGCGTTGGCGAAGGTCTGTGCTCTGCCGAGCGTCTGTTCTACATCAATCAATCAATCAATCAATCAATCAATTCCAATACAATGGAAATATAAATTTACATTGATACAAATACAATGTAGCACAAACTGTTTTCCCTGATATAAAACACCACACACACACACACACACACACACACACACACACACACACACACACACACACACACACACACACACACACACACACACACACACACACACACACACACACACACACACACACACACAGAGCTGATTTTACACATTGGGTGTTTATGGGATGTGGAGAAGGTTTTGCTCTTGTATGAAGACGTGTATGAATGCTGTGAACAGTGGTGTTATATTTACCACTGACAATGGCAATTAGAGAGATTCAAAGGTTCACAGATGAAGGTAAAATATGAATTTTAAATAACCCCAATGAAATATTATTTCTATAAAACACTAAAATCCAAGTGATTCAAATCACGATTTGAATATTTGAATAGTGACAAAGATATGGCTTTGCAAGGTGTAGCTCCAGGTTATATTATCACAAAACCAAAACCCCGACAAAAAACACGGCGACGGTCTTCATGTGAATGTGAATTGGGAAAGTCACCCGAGTTCACAAGACGGCAAGAAACTGCAAAGAAGTCCACCTGATAACATCCTGTAAGCAAATGACAAGCATCATCATCATCATCATCCTCAGCAGTTGGATCCATGCAATTTTCTAGCTGTCCACTTGATCTCATGCAACTCACAGTGTGTGACGTATCAGGTTCACCTGGATAGGTGAACACACACACACACACACACACACACACACACACACACACACACACGCCCGGCCTGGGCTTGAACCTGTGTTCCTTGCACTATGAACTGGGAGGGCGAACCACTGCACCCCTGTGCAGCCCCCAGCTGCTTCTACATAAATGGAAGTAATGGAGTTTTCTACTTTCAGGCTTCAGAAGGCTTTTTTTTTCTTTTCCATTGGAAAGTTGGGAATTTACCACTTCCCAGTCACCTTTTGAGCAAGTCGTTTTCCCCATTTGAACCCTCCCCTCCCGTGAGAGCTTCTCCTCAGGCCTTAACGGACGTGCAGTCTGCCGAGCGTCTCAGCCAAGGTTTTACGACTGGAGTCACCTCATCTGACACAGTGTCCACTCCGTCTGACGCACCCTCGGACAGAAAGCCCCCACCTTTAAAACGAGGCGCGCCGGCCGCCTCGCCGCAACAACTGACCCTTCATCATCGGAACAAACATCTGGGTCACCTTGTATGAGCTTATTCTAAATGGCAAATCCCCAAAAGTCCTCTGTGCACTGTCTGAGGAGTGTTTCTGGAGGTACGGTGGCCTGGGTTTTGAAAGTACTTCCCCTTCTCTCCCTGCCACTGTAAGCTCATACCGAGGCGGACGCTCGTCTATAAACACTCCGATCCGATGAGGTAACTCGTCCCGGAGTTCCACACCAGCACTAAAGAGAGGGATTTACACAAAACACTCTGCCAGAAAGTCCAACTGCTTTTTCTTTTAAACTTTTCTCAATAACGAGAGCACTTTTTGAAACGTGTACAGCGCAGTGAGCATAGAAAGGTTGAGCTTGTCGTCACTCTAACGTTTTTCAGAAAATTGCCCTGAATATCAACTGCCACCAGATCACTGCGTGTGTCTTCTCATTCCTTCTTAAACTATGACTTTCACTTTCTTCCTGCGCAGCGAGAAGGTTTGGATCGATGCTGGTGGGCGTCGTGAGTTACCTGTTTGATTAAAAACTGACTGTGGATGTGAAAGTGCTACTCTGCCTCATCGATGAAGAAAAGAGTGTATCCTGAGCCGGCGTTGGCTGGATTAGGATCCAGTTACCCGACGCTGGGTAATACTACTAATGGACGGAAGATATCTGATAGATGGATCGATATATGGACTTTGTGTCAAAATGTTAAATGCATGAAGGATCATAGTAAGTTCACCCCTAGAGAAAGGTTTTTCCTATTGAAGGAACAGAAGTGTTTTCATTGCAATAAGAGGAATCATGTTACAGAGTCACGGCACTTCCTCCATTTGTACAATATTCATATTGAAGTTTTCAGACGAGGGGATTAGAGGCAGGCGATCGATCCTTGTTAGGGAGCGACGGGGAGAACCTCTGACATTCAAGGCCACGCTCTTCTCCGGGGTTACTGAAGTGTGTGCCGTCACCGCACCAAAATGTAAAGAGCCCTGAGGACTTCCAGAGAAACACAGCGGATCGCTTCAGCTCACCAGTTTGAGGAGAAAAGCGTCTTCGTGGTCTGATGATTTCAAATGATTTGCTCTGGACCCGCCTGGGAAGCAAATGTATGTTGAGAGCCGAATGTTCAGAGGAGAGTCATCAGGAGGTCCAACACCCCACAAAGTTCTTAAAGGAGTCATATTCTACAGATTTTCAACACGTTGACATTGTCTCGGTCAAAAAACATTATATTCAAAGTTTATTGCTCCAAATCCAGCTTTTCCTTGATTTTCCTCATTAGAATATTGAATCATAGGAGCTGCATTCAGAATCTGCTGTGTCTGTGTGAGCTGGACTGGCTCCGCCCACACATGCCCATCTTGGGAAGAGGAGGAAGTACTTCCTCTCGTGGTGCCATGTGCCAGAGCAGAGCTGCCAAATTGTCGGAGGAGTCAAAGGGAGGGCCTACCTTGATTGGGATTGGCTGAACCCCCGATGATATAGGGTTTGATTTCTGATTGGCTGGTTGGAGCAACACACTTTTAAAATCCTGAAACAAGCCAGGGAGAGAGAGGACAGACTGTCTTCACCTCTGGGGAGTCAGTCCAGGTATGGGGACGATTATTACTGTTGGAAAACCTTGAGAGAGTGAATTTTGCATAATATGAGCCTTTTAAGTTTTTGACCACTTCAGTGGTTTAGGAGTCACGATCTTGTAGTTGACGGACACTGAGCGTCCTGAGAGTTGATGGAAGACCTTGTACGAAGCTTCGTGTCATTAACTGGCAGCCAACATGAGTTCAGGTGATTTGTTTTACTACTGGGCTCAAATCTTGTCCACTGACAACAAGAACTCGTCTGTAAATCAGATTAAGAAAGTAGGCTCAGACAGACCGTAATCCAGATGTCCACTGAATAACGGATTGTTAAAGAGATCAATCCCAATGTCTTCTGAAAATACTGTGAAGGGTGGGTATTATCACCTCACCGACAAAACATCACCAAATACAGTGAAACAAAGACTTTGAACCTGAAAAACATGATCGAAAGTAAAAGATAGAACACATTCTCAAGAAGAAGCGCAGGATCAACAAAACCGCTCATTTATGTAGGCTGATAGTTTTAGAAAGATTCAGCAATTAGAAATGAAATTTACAAAGATACCAGTACATGTATTCAATACTTGAATTTGAGTACCTCTTCAAGGTGTGACCAGAAGCTCTTTTTGTTTTTTTGGATCTAATTCTATTTATTTGATTGTAGTTCTGAGTAAATGTTAAGCTGCTCCGATTATTCCAATTCAATTTGTTTTAATTTGTATAGCGCCAAATACAACGTACAACGTTCAAGACACTTTAACAGAGAAAAACAATTCCACATGAACACACGTGAAAACTTGCAAAACCAGGCTGAGAGGAGGAGAGTTTGTGCTGTTGGTGTTGGGGTGAGGGGATAGAGGGAGAGAGGAGGAGAGGACGGGGAGAGGGATTCAAACCCTGGTTTGAATCATGACTGCAGAGGCTGACTCGAGCTAATTAAAAAAAAAAAACACACACAAAAGGGGAAAAACAAAACAGACATCAGTTACTTCAGGATGCAAAGTAAAAGAGCAAAAATGACCCGGAATCTCCTGAACGTGACTGTGGATGTCCAATTTGTGTTTCCTGTTCGGCGCGCCATATTTCAGAAACAGAGTCGCTGCTATGAAGCCGGTGTAGTAAAAGTTATGTACCGTACTGTAGTTTAATAACACCTTTGGAGGAGCTGATGGACGGTGAATAACAGCTTTTACAATGGCTTTTTATTTTCCAAACACCGCTGCGAGAGCTCTGCTTGTGTTCACAGGATGTTTGGGACTAGGAAGCCTGTTAGCCTGGGATGCTAATGCTAGGAGCTCTTTAGTGGCCTCCAAAGACTTCTTTAAACAATATATCACACATCTCCAGCAAAACGTAGGTGAAGTTACACGTTACCTATAACTAAGAAAACACCAAAAAAGAAAACATAACGGTGGGTTACGATCTATAGAATATTGTGTAGGATTCCTACTAAAAATGTACGTGTGCACAAAAGCTGAAAATGGCGTCCGCTAAAAACAATTTTGGATCGGTAAAACCATGCGTACGCACATCTGCACGCACTTTCCCTTTATAGATCCCAGTCCACCTGGAAGGTGGAAGGTTCACATCCCTCCTCAACTCGCCCACTTTCTACCATAAATGGTCAAGGCAAAGTGCCTCGACAATATTTTTGCATCTCACTCAGCCTGTTGATCGTCGGCATTTGACTCTAAATCCTGATAGAAAAGACGAAGAAAAAGGAATTTTACAGAGAAATAAATAATCGTGGAGGAGGTGGAGGTCAGCGAAATGATACTATTTGGTGTCACGGTAGTGGAATCAGTGATAAAAGAAAATACGAGCGATCGGCAGCGCGTCGTGCCACAGAGAGACCAGTGACTGCAGAGGTGGAGGAGAAGAATCTGATCTGAAGGTGGAGGCCAGAGGAGAGTGACATCATGGGGGGCAGCACCCGAGCTCCCCGTTGGACGCAAAGACAGCCCCCATGGTTGTGACGGCCAGCGTGTGTCAGAGTGTCGGCGAGGGGAGGAGACATTTTGGTGGAGACACGGCGGACCGATAAAGTTCAGTTTCATCTGTTTATTTAATGTAGAAATTAAATATTTGAACTGTGGACTTGTAAAAAGGCTCAGTGGACTTTGTCTTGTGTCCTCAGTCACTCGAGAGTTGGACGTGGAGGGTGACCAGGAGCTCGTCTGTCTCCACCACCGGTGCGTCCAGAGCGCATGGCGGAGCGGTTCAGTGCAGCTTTACCCGCGGCGGCTGCCACCGCACTGTTTATGTGTTTACTCTGAAATCAGGCTGATTGTTACACACAATCTGTCACAATTGATAATCAATCAGTTCTATCCTCCGCCCCGTATCATTTGAAGATGAACGTTTGAACATGGTGCTGCTGATTCAGTAGTAATGCTCCACTAAAGAAACATCTAGAACTCCTATCTAGATCTAGAACTTTAACCGAAATAAAGCATTCATTCATTCATTCATTCATTCATTCATTCATTCATTCATTCATTCAACTCTGCAGCGTGGCTGTTTATGATTACGTGGATCTATAAGTCTGATATTTAGAGACATTAAATCAGCGCTGCCAGGTTCTCCTGGTTCCCCGTCTCCAAAATGTGCCTGCGCAAGGTTCAGAGTTGGCGGTACGAACACTCTCCCGCAAAGCAGATTTTTTTTAGATGACAAACGTTGCGTGCGAAGTGGCGTACGCATCTTTCAGGACCCGCTTTGTGCTTCAGCAACCTTTATGAAGGAGGCCCCTGGACCTTACAGCCAGAAACCAAAGGGAGTCGGATGGAGCTGATGAGACTTCCAGATGTCCAATACGCCACCACTTCTTCTTTCTCTCACTCTTTCCTCTGGTGGAGTCATTTGGGGGCCGCAGCAAATAAATCATCAGGCAGCACTTTCAGCGCCACAAACAAGAGCTGCTGCATTCCCCGCGAAGCAAATGATGAAAGTTACCAAGGATTAAAGCTGGAAAATCATATTCCCAGCTCTGCAAACCGCCGCGGGAAACCAGCTGGACGCTGTAACCGGGAGCGCTCATGGAGGACGGAGCAACGTCGACTGATACTGTTTTCAACATCATCTGCAAAGATTCTAACTCGTCCAGCTCAGGATGATTTCAAATTTCTCCGAACTTTCACCAGTTTTAACAGACCAGCCTGGAAGTATTTATACTGGGCAATCGTTACACACGTCATCTCAGAAAACGTTCCTTTCTTATTTAGAGAGAAAACAGCCGTCCATGTCCAACTGGAAGGAGACGGAGTCTGAGACAATACAGTCCTTTGTTCCCAAAACGACTTAACACACATAAAGAGATCTCAGGCGACCTTAAAAGATCTTTAAAGCTGTGCAGACTGACAGAAACAGACAAACTGTGTAAAAAGCCTTCATACTTTCACTGGTTTGGAACGAGCGCTGGGTGATCAGTCCACCGGAGGGCGCCATTCCGAATCAATATGCAGGACAAATTTCAAAAAGAAGAGAGGTTGACTGATAAAGTTCATGATTTGACTTTGATATTGAGAAGGAGGTAAAATCAGGCCTGTCATTTCTGTTTCCCGTTTGATTTCAAACACTGCACCCCCGGTGGTGACCGGTGGTACTGCAATGTCCCGTCCTGACATGAGACATGAGACAGGAGACAGGAGACTGATAGAAATACAGACGTATTGAACTCAGTATGGAGGAAAGTTTGATTGTGTTTCCAATGAAGCATAGTGCATATATCAACCTGTAAAATAAAATCCAGGTCATGGTATTCCCATTTTTATAATATAGCATTTTCACTATCAGAAAAAGTATCAAAAGATATCTTGTTAGTTTTTAATCCTTTGTTATAGGAATAATCTAAAACATGTATTTTTATACAAATATTGTTACACATTAGGTTATTTTGCCTCCATGTAGCTTAATATGCTTTTATTTCTTTTTTTTAATTCAATAAAAAAATTTTTTTATATTCTAAGTAATTATAATAACATGAAACTTTTTATAAATAGCATTACAAAAAGCTGCTCTATTAGTATTGAGTGTATTTACTGGGTAAATGTAATCCAGCATTACAAGTAAACCGAGTTTCAAACATTTCCTCGTAAATTTCACACAAAGTCCCAGACTACTGAGAACTGAAGAAACTTTTCATACCACCATACCCTATACCATATAATTAGATCTAAGACGAGGATGTTTCCTACCACAATATTACAACAGGGTGTCGAATGTGAATTATGTTCCTGCAAAGCGCATTACAGATGATTTTCAAAATATAAGTTCCATAAGATCCACCCTAGAGAAAAAGTACTTAGAAGCTTTTTCATGTCACATTTAATATGTAACCATGGTTACAGTGACGGTTGTGCACTAAAGCTTTTTACAAATTCAGCTTTAATAAATTAATTAAATGCTTCACATTCATTTATTTCATTCTAACATTTCTTCTCAACGCACGCACACACACACACACACACACACACACACGCACACGTACGCACACACACACACACACACACACACACACACACACACACACACACACACACACACACACACACACACACACACACACACACACACACACACACACACACACACACACACACAGCCTGAGCTCAGGAATGTGTCTGAGTGTTGTAGTTTCCTCCATAAGAGAATATCGCGCAGCGCTCGATTCACAGTCTACACTCACGTCAGTCATGCTCTTAAAAAGAGCTGTACAAGTAATTATACTCTTTGTGTAAGCGATTTATTTAATTGGATTAATTAGAGGGCTGTCAAGTGAATATTTCTTCTAATTGTGTTACTAAAATCAAGAGATTATTATTTTTGATACAAATTGATATTCAATGCATGGATTAAGTTTGAAGGTCCAGCTGCGGCTTTTTTTTTTTTTTTTCTTTCTCAGTAGCGAGGGAATGCATTATTTAGGAAAAAAAAGGAATGAAAAAAAAAATCCCATCTTTATGACATTTAAGGCAAATGGTGTCATAAATATTTATGAAAATGAAGTGAGTTATAAATCCGGAGAACAAATGGCTGAGCGCGTGTTTGCGGCCGCCCGCGAGGCTGCGTTCACGTACGCGGCATTATAAACTGTATGAATTCTATTACAGAACCGGCCCCAGAGATCACTTGGTGATTGTCTTTGGGGAGACTGCAATGTCGGAGCGATAATCAGATAGCACAAAAATAAACATGAAAAACAAAAAATCGTAGTTTTTTTGTTTTTTTCTTTCTGCTCTCGACGTACACAAACACGAGGGAGACGGACGGGCTGACGGGGAGGCGCCACGGCCAGACGTTCACTGTGGAGCCGCACCGGCGGTGAAAAAGGACTCGATCAATGGCGCAAACCCACAGCCTCCCGACTGTGGACAAGCGTGCGCAGCACAAAGCGCTTGAAGGCAGGAAAGTGGACAGCTGAAGGTTGTATTCTCAGAGACACAGTGGTACTACTCCAACATGAGCTTTCTCTGGAGGACTGGACATCCAACCTGTTTGGTACAAACAAACAATAAACTGTGTGTGTGTGTGTGTGTGTGTGTGTGTGTGTGTGTGTGTGTTTGCTTTGTTCGCTTCCGTTGGTTTCGGTTGGTGTGAGCCGTCAGTCAAACCTCTGTGAGGACGAAAGTCTCTCTTTCGCTACGAAACTAGACTTCAACCAGTCACCTCGCGTGGAACCCCACACTTACTATTACCTCCAAAGCTTAACTGCTGTCGACTTGTGAACAATGAGTCTTAGGCCTCGTTTACACAACAGAAAACTTTCCTTTTGGACGTCCGTTTACATGACAGAGTTGCTCCCACTCACTGAAAACACAACTTTTCTGAAACGCCGCCACTGCTCATGAGCACTTCAGCTGTAGTAAATAATTCTTGAGTTCATTAACGAGTCGATGGACAATCAGAACGTTTCCTCCAGAGTGTCACGACTCCAGATTCTTGACTTTTACAGTTGAGAGTCACTGTAATAACAATCGCATGTGTGTGTGTGTGGTTTCGTTACAAAAACAACCAATAGCACCACCTTGTGGCCTGGCATGCTAACTACATCGCTATCCCGTCTTTTCAAAAGGTTGTTGTGCAAACGGAGGCTTTAATACTTTAAATCTCAGGCTCCGTCCACAAGACAACGGCGTTTCATGTAATGGCATCGCATTCGGCCGATCGTCCATGAGGAGGAGTCTCAGTGGAGGAATTTGAAACGCCGCCTCGGCTTTGACTTGTGGACGGGAAAGACGTGAGTTAGCTGAAAACAAAGATGCCATCAAACCCACCTCTACATCTGGTTACCCCGCCAACATAGTTTTAAGCAGCGAGCCGTCCAGCCGTCATAAAAGACGGCCTCTAAAATAGCGGACGTGTTGCTCAAAGCCTCTAAAATATGTGTATTATTGCCATCACTCCTTGTCAACGTCTAATTTTGCCTAAATTCATATTTTTTCGCTAAAATATAGCAAATTATCGGCTCGAGTTAACAACTCGTGAATGACTTCCAGTTTGTATTACGTCCAGTAACGAGCAACGTGATTGGTCAATTGATACCATGTGGTCTACATGTTTTGAAAGGCGGCCTCTGATTGGTTCGTACTTCTGTGAATCATACCGATGCGTTCAAATGCTGGGCCACAGGGGAATTTAAACAAATTTTCTTTCCAAAATGCTGAGGATTTATACCTGCAGAATATCTGTGGACCTATGATCGATCGAAGTTTTCATTTCCAAAATGTTGACATGTTTGATTAACTGCATATCAGCCATGCTTTTCATTGAAGAACAAAATATTAAGATGTAGGAATTGACAATCAACCCACACCCCCGTCAAACAAAACATTTTGAAGACCCAAACTTTGGGGATGGACACCCAAAACAACGATTTCTACCTAAAACAATGCTCGCCACCTGCTGGATTTCTCATGCTTCGTATCTTCTTCTCCGGCTTTGGTGTATTTCTGTGGCAGAGTCACAGTGCCACCTATAGGTCTGGCATATGTACTAAATCACTGTGAGTCAGCAAAAACAGGTAGGAAGATCAGGTTGAAATGGCTTAAAAATCTTCTTAATTGTTCTAAAAATGTGTGCTTGGTTGTTCCAGGCTGACTGTGTTTTGGTTGTTACAGGTTTCAGACTTGCGGTCACTGGATCTTCTAGTTTCAACATTAAATGTAAAGCTGATGATGCTCACTGGGGGCTCAGGGCCCCCCACAAACCGCCCCGGTCCCGAGGACTTACTGTGGCTGTGCCGGTGACCGTCTGACTGGCGGACTCGGAGCCGCTGGGCTCGCTGTGGCTCTGTGACGTCTGGTACATGTTGAGCGGGTGCTCGCTGACGGTCGCCTGCACGCCGCTGTAGTCCTGCGCCGCCGCCGGGTGCTGGTGCGGATGCGGGTGAGTGTGTGGATGTGGATGTGGGTGTGAGGCTGTGAACTCCGCTGGGATGCCGTTCTGGGGAGGGGGGGCGAACTGGGCCGACGGGTAAGCCTGGGCCATGGATGGGTCCGGGGGCGCCGGTGTGTCCTGGTTACCCTGGAGGGGCCGAAAAGGAGTCACACATTAGAATAACAGAGTAGACAGAAACACCTCACCTCCACACACACACACACACACTAAAATCCCATTAATAAACAATAATATAAAGAAGATTCTAGAACATCACACATACGTTTCACTATTTCAGTGTGGAAGATTAGTTCAGTTTTAATTTATTTATTTAGCACACGTTAAGAAAACGGGTGCAAGAGAAGAATAAAGTCTGATGCGCTCGTAGAGTTCCACCCCTTCCGAGTATGACAAACAATAAAGCAAACAAATAAAAACAACAAATAAACTTAAAATAAGAACACGACAGTGTAATCAGTGAGAAACGGATAAAAACTCAACGGAAAAAAGACAAAAGAGACAAAGTGCAGAAATGAGGATTTTCAGTGGAGGACAATAGAAGCAAAAGTAAATCACCCAGAAATAAGGAGACAAAAGATGTCAGATGAAAAAAAGAAGGTACAGAATGAATATTATCAGTGTATTCTGCTCGCTTCATCCATTCACTTCCTATAAATATTACAAATACTGTGTTTTCTAGCAGTGAGTCAGGTGGGAATATTAGAGAACTGGTTCCCACAATAAAGTAATTCAAGCTTTAAATTTGTAAAATTTTAAGCAAGTGAAGGTGAAAGAGAAGTTTGGACGATGGCATCCGAACTCAAACAAGCAGGTCAGAGTCCCCACACCAAGTCTCCACACCAAGAAGAACCAATGAACACCACCCTCCGTCTCTTTACACCACATTTCTATCAAATCTTACTGTTTTCACTCTTTCATTGGTTTTATTGGCCGATTGAAGCCTTCAGAGTAAACAGCTTCGTTTCGTCAAAGACTTGACAGCCAGACTAATATAAATGTCCTACTTAGATCAGGAATTAAAAAGTCAACAAATAAATCCATAAATCCTCCCGTGTTTCCAGTTGTTCTGCTTCAGTTTGGAGCTTTGGAATCCCCACCAGAAACATAGACATCATCACTTCCACCTCTTTAGTAGACGTTATCAAACTGGACGAATCCCAACCCCATGTATGAAATATGACAAAAATCAAGCAAAACCTGCTTATTAAAGCAGAATTAGGAGGATTTAAATAAAAGAAATGATGATAATGCTGATGTTCTAGTAATGATGCTTTAATTACTAACTGGAAAACATGGTGGGACCATATTTTTAATTTCCAAAAGATACTTAAATTACATTGAAAGTTTACTGCAAGATGCCAAATCATTTAAATTCTATTCAAAGTATCTCTTCTGTATGTGATTTATTGGGTCTGAAATATTCAACATTGATATTTAAGATTAAAATAGAAAATATGACTTTAACAAACTTTTAGTAGAGAGATGAGCAGACTCAAAGAGTCGATTCAAATACAAGCTGAACAGCAACAAAAAAGAATAAATGACATTTTCATGGATTTATAAAAGCTCCCCGGACAGGAAAAAGAGGATGTTTGATCATCATATACCAGATATGCTCATGTCTCCATGTGAAAGTTCAACATTCAAATCGAATATTAATTGGATTCATTCCTTTAACATTGGGAATCGATATACATTTTCAGGTGGCGATCCTCAAATCCACGCATGTCAGTTCTATAAGCCTCATTTCAAACAGTTCACTTCAATCTGTAGCTGTAATTGCTCCTACATTGTTTAATAATTCTTTACACTTTGGCCGAATCCTGCCCTTGAATTCAAGCCACACATGATCCCGCGTCACAAACTGCTCAGAAACACGCAGATTCAATCCTGATCTTTATAATTATCAGTGCATGAATAATGAATTTTGTTCTCTATTTATTAGAATGTGATTATTAACACAGAGACTATTTATGTCACCTGAAGAGAAAAGTTATTTCATGAGCATTATTTTCAAGAAAAGTTAATTTGATCATTTTCCTGCAGCTGCTTGAACAGAACATAATAATTTAGCTTTAAAATCTGCTGCAGTAATTACAGAAAAGATCATGTAGAATCAGTCATAGTTTTAATCAAGCACCCATTTATTTTCATACATCTAAATTTGTCTGGTGTATTACTTCAGTTCCTAACACTTCAAACTCCACAGATACAAAAATATTAAAAATAAACAGCCATTATGAATCCAAACTCTGGTGGAGACAGAAACAAGCGGGAGCCTTTATAATAAAACATACAGTGGATTAGTATTAACTTTTACATGCAGATTATGTCACATCGCAGCAGAAAACTGTCATCTTCCTTCTGGGAAACTTAACACAAAGGTCTAATCCTGAGATTAGATGAAGATGTGATGAGAATCCAAAGCAAACACTGAAGTCCTGCCAGCAGATGTCACGATTTCAATACAAATCCTGTGTTAATACCTGGTGGTAAATTGGCTCTCGGCGTGGTTTGGGTATCGTTCAGATCTCTAATGACTGTAAATAACCACACATTGCAGATCATTTGTTTGTCAGGTAAGCCGTGGTTCCCTTCAGAAATGTAATTTATTTTATTCTTTTATTCACTCTTTCTTTTTTTTCCACATTTTAAAAACTATTCTCCCGCCTCGGAGTAATCTGTCCGTTGCAGCTCTCCTTTGGTTTTAATAACCCCGACTCATCACCTGAGGAGATTTATTTTCGCCATCAACTCAATTTTATCTGTTTTACTCAAACCGACATTTCTTTAAGTGCAGCGGCTTTTTGAGCTCGATGCACGAGCTCCACTACTTCCTGCGTTCAATACAGCTCCTCTATTTCCTGTCTCACATTGATGGAAAAACTGAAGAGCAACATTAATAACTTGTCGCATTCTTATACAAAACCTAAATTGCACAAACAAAAAAGTTTAGATCAAAATTTTGAACAAATAAAGGATTAAATCAACACATTTTTACACACAAAGCTGCTGAGAGTTACAAGCAGCGCCCCCTGGTGGCAGAAACATCACAGTTGTGCACGGGAAATGGCAGGTTAGTTGTAAAGAGACAACGCAAGAAGCAAACCACCAGTGCAAAGAGGATTAAATACAACAACATACAATTATATAGATTGTAATAAAGTGTCTGTACACTGTTTGACATATGTCAAGACCGTACGTAACGATAAGGCTAAATGTTACTAATGTGAACAGAACCATAGGTTCTGATGCCTTCGGAGCAATATCTGTATCACAAGACCTCTGAATCGACAAAGCTGATTGGATAAATTCCCATAGTTATGAGTGTCTTGTCAGTGATTGGCTGGCTGAGTCTCTGACTGCGTGAATCTTTTGTCGAACCTTATTCCTCCCAAAAATATGATTGATATTTTTTACATATATGATATTTTGTTGTGAATTTAAACTTTAAACTTTTTTTTTTGTAATAAATGATTGTTGTTATTTTTACTTTCTAAATAAAACTGTATCAGTAGGGCGACAGTAGGGCCACTCATACACACATAAAGTACAATTTCAAGGCCCCGCCCACATTTTTTCTCCCCGTCGTTCTGAAAAAGTTTCCCAATCCACACGGGAAACGTCTGCGTCGACGGTACGCAAGATGATGTAGTACACACGCCAGGCCTATAGGTGGCGCTGTAACGCCGCCGCAGAAATACTTCCAGAAACGGCGGAGACACGGAGCATGCGTAAAGTGAGAAATGAACAAATCCGACGTCTCGTCTCATTAAACCAAATAGCATCAGCAGCTTCCGCAGCTCGACCTGGAGCAGGTCGTCCGCCATTGTTGTTGTTGAGCGACGTCAGATGTGTCTTATAAATTCTGCAAAATACTGCAAGAGATTTGTTTTATTAGGATCTGTTTCTAATGTGCTTGAAAAGGGACCGGTGTATTGTGGTCAGAGACGTTTCCTCGGCTGGCTTCCCTCCACTTTTATCACAAGATAGTTTCTGTGTTGTTCCATAGCTTTGATTCAGCTTCTCGTAAATTTAATCTCATGTCATTTGGTTGCTTGTGGAAGCTCTGAGCGCCGCCTAATCCCGGCACGCCAGAACCAAGCTAAGGAAAATGGAAATCACCCCAGCAGAACATTCCAGACTAAACAGGATCTAATACATTCAAAACCCTCATTTGAATACTTCCATTTGCATCTGATCACATGTGGTGATGCGTGAGATTAGAGTTTATTGCACTTTATACAAGATCCTATCTGAACACTGTCTTTTGATTAATTCAGCTCAGATTCTGTCAAAAAAAATAAATAAAAATGTTCATTTTCTAATATTGACTTCCTGTGTTGACGACAGTTGGTGGCTGGTTGGTCAAACTGGCACCAGAGACGATCTCAGATACATTCAGACGACGTGATGAATCTACAGCCAGAAAACATCTGCAATGATTCTGAGAAATAATCCTTCTGAATGGGCCTGATGTTTTACATCTGCAGGAAGAGTTCATAAAACCATTCTTACATGTTCCCTCTTGCCATTAATGTCCATCTGAAAGCCACAAGCAAGTTCTTTTTCTCCCGACGTTGCTGTCGAGGCTCAAAAACAACTGTGTTTTTGTTTACTTTAGATTTAATAAAAGTGAAAATCACTCAATACACTGACCTCAAAATACCAGTCACTGAACCTGCCGATAATAGGAAATGGAACTTTGACGTGGGAAGGCCTATTTTACAATAAAGTGCCAAATGCAGAGTTATTCAGAATAACATTACGAAAGTTCAAACGTGTTGGTGGAGGAGGTTTTCAAACATATTTGATTATTAGAGCAAACAAATGTGAATTTGGCCAATGACAACACAAAATATCTTCTTTTAAAGTGAAGAATTTAAAATTTGTTGGGGGCCAACTGAGGAAATGTCTCTCACCAAAATAAGAAATAACGCAAGCGTAAATCAAGTTTTAAATGATCTTACACACCTCCAACGGGTCTGTGGCATTATGTGTTATTTCCCTCCTGAATCTGATACCAAATATATATATATATTTTTTAATACGAGCAAAACTTGTAGAGAACTAACGCTCCGTTCCCAATCACAGTAGCCTGTTATAGTTACCCCACATGAGGGAGGGTGAAAAGAAAACACCCAGCGGGGACTCAAAACACCCACAAACACACTCAAAGGGACAGAAAGGAGGAACCGATCTTATTGTCTCCAGACATATGGAAAAGTTCCTGCGGTCCATATAAATGCCTCATTCAGAATGTAAACACGAGCTCCCCGGACTGAGGGGAAACCGCACACTGGCTGTTTGGGCAGTGGGGCAAGTAAATGCCCCATATTTCTGCAAATCACGGAGACGAACTGTTGCGAGTCTTCAACACCAAACATGGTCAATTCTGACGGGCGAACGCGAGCCGGAGTTTCAGGAAAGACTGCAGCTGTGCTTCCAACAAAACTGCTGCTGCGGGAACGCCAGAGAACGTGTGTGTGTGTGTGTGTGTGTGTGTGTGTGTGTGTGTGTGTGTGTGTGTGTGTGTGTGTGTGTGTGTGTGTGTGTGTGTGTGTGAGGAAAGTTACTCCAGTGGGACGTTTGTCTCTCAGCCATTACAGAGGAGGGAGGGGGGGAGGGGGGGAGGGAGGGAAGTGCAGCCATATGTAGGAAAAAGAAGCCGAGTGAGGGAGAGAAAGGGATGCAGACAGTGAGTCTTGGCTGAATGCTCTGCTGTGTAACGAGAACCACATTTTAAAAGGCAGAAATATGCTTTACGTGGCAGAGTCCTGCGCTCACACAACCGCACACGCAACACACACACAGTCACAGGAAACTGAAGGAATACAATTAAAATTCTGTATGAGCACAGAGAGCGAGGGAGGGAGGGAGGGAGGGAGGGAGGGAGGGAGGGAGAGAGGGAGGGAGGGAGGAAGGGAGGAATTTCTCTCCTTCTCCAGATAGAAATGTGGCCCAGCATGCTTCAGCGGAGCATTGTTTTACTCCAGAATAGTACTCTGGTTTGACATTTAACTGGCTCCCTCCTCCTCTGATTACATCTTCCCTCCAACATAGAATCTCACATTAACTGGATTCCCCTGACAGACCTCACCGTATGTTTTTGGTGCGCTCGGCGTTCCTGCGCCAGCCCGCATCCTGGTGGAACATTTGACCAGATGATGCATTCTCGCATTATATTTGGGTACAACTCGTTGCTTTATTTTCGTGAGCTCTGCCCAAGCGGGCGGCGGAAAACGGTGCCACTCGTGCAGTCACGTCTCAGACCCGAGGTTATATTCAAGGCAGGGAACGCAGAAGACAAAGGGTTAAAAACAGCCCCAGATCCCCCAGTGGAACGGTGATTTTTCAAACTTTCACCTTCCATTCAAGAAATGCATTCACACTGATGTTTAGGGATGTTTTAAAGTGTTTTTTTTTTTTTTTTCCCACGGGATCACACACCAAGCAAAGGTTTAGTCAAGGTTGTGTATCCGCAGTATAATGGCTAATATTCCGCTGGAGGGAGTTGTGCCATCCTTAAGTGAAAAAGAGTCTCGCAGATCAATTTTAAAAGCTTTAAAAATGACCCGTGTGCCGCGAGCTCTCAAGGCTGTTGGTATCAAAGAGGAAATGAGGATTTATTGCGGCAGGTGTTTTTAACAGAATAATCGTGAATCCGGTGAAAAACAAGGAATCAGTATTTATTCTCTGAGGTTTTTTTTAATTTCTTATTTTTCACATAGTTTAATTAAACTTGTTGATCTGCTTTTGTAAACATGTGTTTACAGTCATGTTTTGGGCTTCATCATAATCAGACATGAAACATTATTACTGGATCACAGTTCCAGGTCACTTCTTTAAAAACAGATATTTTACTTTAACTACCACATTGGTTTAAATATGGAATTAGGAACTTTTATCTGGAAATAGGGGTTGAAAAAGTAGATTTCTTCTCTATCGGGGGGTTTATCATTGAGCTCAACAGAAACAAGAGAAACATCCTGGATGTGATTTGTGGTTATTGGTGTAATTCAGTCGATAATAGGGGAGGGGATTGATAAGATTCTTACGATTCTGATTCCATTTTCGATTCTGTGTAACGATTCGGTTCTTTATCGATTCTCATTTGGGAATCAAACCTGCAGCATTAACAGCAGAGGACGTGCTAACGTTGCCGACGCTGCCGGGTTGAGAAGAAATATCAACGAAACAGCAGCAATGAGCTCCCGGGTCCATTAATGTTACTCTGGAATACTGTGTGTATACCGTGCTGCTCTTACTGTGGGTGTTAGTCTTCTAACCAGGAGCATGGCGAATCGCTAACCTCCGCTACATCCGTAACCGCTAATGCTAATGCTAACAGGCGCAGAGCGAACAGAGAACAGCTCAGAACCCTGGAGAGTTTTCAAAGGAAAACCACGACGACGATGCTACTGATTTATTGTGTTTTTGTTAAAAAAATATAAATATCGGCAGTACGGTTACGTGTTACTTTGTTGGTCCAACAACAGCAGAGCAGCAGGAGGGGGGAGACAGGAAGACGCAGGAGGAAAATGTCTCACTGGACAAACCAGTAAAACTTCAGCTGAACTTACAGGGTCACTTTAAGTTAACTGTAAAAAAAAATAAAAAAATGGTGACAGTCCATTTCGTCTTCCTTCCTCCTCGCCTGACAGCTGATCCAACACACAAAACCTCTCCCAGCTTCCAGCTTCCCTCTCCATTTCATTTATAAATCAGAGGTGCTGCAGCTCCTCGCTCTCTCTCTCTCTCTCTCTCTCTCTCTCTCTCTCTCTCTCTCTCGCTCTCTCTCTCTCTCGCTCTCTCTCTCATATAAACTCATTGATTCCTTGTGGCTCAGACCGTAGATGAAGATGAAAGAAGGAGGTGGACAGAGAGAGAGAGAGAGTGAGAGAGAGAGAGAGAGAGAGAGAGAGAGAGGGAGAGAGAAAGATAGAGAGAGAGAGAGAGAGAGAGAGAGAGAGAGAGAGAGAGAGAGAAGCATGCCTGCCGACACCCACACACACCCAGATCCTGCAGACCTGCACTCACATTTTACCGCACACACACACACACACACACACACACACACACACACACACACACACACACACACACGCAACAAACAGACACACACACGAGCTCGCACACAATCCACAAAGGGAGCATGCAGCATGCAGCTTTCTGCCATCGCAGCAGTGTGCAGAGGGAGAGAGAGAGACGGAGAGAGACAGACAGAGAGAGAGAGAGAGACAGAGTGCTGAAGCAACAATGGGGAAGAAAGAAAGAGAGAGAGAGGAGATGGAGGTAGAAATGTGTATTCTCAGAAGTACCTGCTCCACCATCTCGCCTCTGCCTTCCTCCATGCACATCCAGCTGCGCTATAAAGTCCAGCCCGCCAGCGTCTGCCTACAGCGAGCATCAATTATGGATGGATTCGTGTGTGTGTGTGTGTGTGTGTGTGTGTGTGTGTGTGTGTGTGTGTGTGTGTGTGTGTAAGGGGAATGAGCAGAGGAGGGAGGTGGAAGAGGAGGAGGTGCCACTGTGAATGAAAGCAGAATTCTCCCAAATGTTTTCACCGCTCGCTGTCCTCTCCTACTCTTCCTTCGCGCTCCGTCCTTTCTCTTTTTAACTGATTGTGGAGGATGTGAGCGTCACTGTCATCTCTGGACATCTGCAGAGGTCTCTCTCTCTCTCTCTCTCTCTCTCTCTCTCTCTCTCTCTCTCTCTCTCTCTCTCTCTTCTTACATATCTTTAGTGGACCCCGAAGCGCAGTTTGAATGGAAAGTTCGAACAGGACTTCTGTTGGGGGGGGGGTGTAACCGCCGGGACCTCAAACAAGACTTATATTACACAAAGAAGTCCATAAATAAAAGTCGTGTCGAGCCAGCGGAGGAAATAAGAGCAGCTTGTGTGCTGATTTACACCTGATTTACAAACACATTAAAACATTTTCAGATGTTGGTTGTTGCATTGAATGTCGCACGTCGTTTATTCCATCAAACTCCCAGTACTTCCAACTGTCTGATTCACGCCACTAATCCACAGATCGTGTTTATGTCCTGTTAGTAAATCAGCTTCACAGCGTATTGTCAGATGTTATTTGGCTCTTAATTTGTTGACTCCACAGCGTTGTGGTTTCCTATTGTTAAATACTCAGATAGAAAATGTAGATATTAATACATTTTGCAGGAAGGTCTTCTTAGTGAGACTATTTCACTCAAAAAAACCACAAAACAATTCAGTACAAGACAAAAGTTTACAAATTCCTGACTAAAGAGGAGTAGATAGAAGATATATAGCCTCCTCTGCGCCTTTATGTCAAAGAATCCTTTCCATTGACAACTAAAAGCAAATAGCAAATATCAAACAGAAAAAGAGTATACAGTTACTATAAAGCTGCTTCCCCTCCTCTCCCTTCTATCTTTTATGTTTCTAAAAAAAACCCTCTTTGATTATCCTACGTCATTTCTGTGTATTTTAATAATAACCTGGTTTAATTAGTTTTTTTAAATGTGTGATTTTCAGTCCTTGTCTAGATTATTCCATAACTGGACCCCTTTAACTGAAATGCAGCATTCCCTTACTTTGGTAATAAATGTAGTTTTCTTTTTGAGAAAAATAAATAACTTTATACATAATCTGCAGAACATTTTAATTTACTGCGTCATGAACTTTTTAAAATCGTAATATTATTCCGGTCGAATAACGGGTTTGTTGGATCCCTTCATTTTCCCTTATGGTTCTTTTTCGGCAAGATGACAAAGCGTCAGGACGTTCGTCTTACCGCCATTTCCTCAAACAAAACAGTCGGTCAGATATGGAACAATCAGAGAGTTATATAACATGAACCACCATCGCGATCATCGTGACCTCACTGCAACAAGTCAGTATGACTCGCAACAGCCGAAATGAACTGCGGACTCAAGAGCGAAATACGGTTGTTGTATACAGCTGCGCTTCACATTTGTTTGCGTTTCTTCATGAATGTTCTGAAGGGATTAAAAAGGCGCATCTCCCAAATGAAGGAGGATTTTCCATGACTAATATCGGGACGGTTGGCATAAAATCTGCTCAGGTTGCACAAATCCAGTGCAGCTGGCCGGGCCTGCGGAGTCTCCCTGCGCTGAAGGCTGTGCCATGCTGGAGCTGGGCATTATCATCGCTCTCCTTATCTGTGCCTGCCTTCAGGGAGAAACACAGATACAGCTCCTCGCTGCACACACAACATCAGATGTAAACACACACAATGTCCTCAGTCGACGGATGAGGAATAGTAGGAAGCGGCAAACCGGGGCTTCAACCGTCCCAACGGTTTAATGTGTATATTAACATTTCACCATTTGCGGAACGTGAAATGGTGAAATGATGTTGGTCAATCCGAGAAGAAAAAGCTTCAGTACAACATGTTTGTGAGGCTGCTGAAAAGGCAAATTAATTTCCTAATTTGAGACGAAGTTCTAAAGTACCTGCTGTGCTCAGATATAAACTGTGATGGAGGACTGACTAGAGAGGAGCTCTGTGGATGTGATGGGACGCCACCCGGAGGCTGAACGCCGCTCCAAACGCCTCAAAGCCGACTTCCTTCCTGTAGATGTTTTTGCTCTCATGTTGGTCAAGCTGATTATTATGGCCGTTGTGTCGATCACACGTTGAAGCAAATTTGGGTGAAAAGCCTCTGCCTTGTTTTTGTTTAGTTTTTTTTTTCCTGCTTTCCACGTTCGCATTAGTCGTTTTAATCAAAAATACTTGCAAATTGGCAGAAACCAAACGGCATATTCTTGCCAAATCACGCAACAAAGAGAACTCCACTTTACTTCCCTCATCAAATGAACCCACTCAATTTGTGCTTCTCTCTTGATGATGATAATTATTTTGGTAGCTGGTCCGTGGCCTCCACCTCTCTCATGTGGTGCCAAACGCTCTCTGTGTGAAACACTGGATCCGTCTGCCTCGGCCTCTCCGAGGGTCTGCCGCTTCCACTGAAGCGCCATCAGTCGACGGCAAATCACAGCGGAGAAGGAAGAAAGAAGCCACACATGATTTCATTTCTCCGCCTCGAAGTCAACACTTCCATATGGACCAGAGAATTTTTAACTTATCGTCACCTAAAGTTTAAGTGAAGGACGTCCCGATCGGATCGGTGGATTTCGAAACGGCGCCGACAGTCGTGTTTTTTTTGATGGATCAGGTATCATAACTCCAGCACGTCACCTTACACGTCTTTTTTACGTCAGCTACCGTCTACTGAGCCCCGAAACGGACGAATAGCAGCCAGGCGAGGGTTTTTCCTCGACTCGACTCTGGGGATGGGTACCGAATTCTGTACTTTTATAGGTACCGACCAAATTCCATCGGTACTCCCCAGTACCGATTCACGTAAAATGAAACGGCTTCGGTACCTGGTACCATCTTTTTGACTGAGGGAGAGGAAGAGTAGGCGATTTTCCGAGTCGGACTTGGACACAGCATGAGCGTAATGACATCAGTAGCTGCTGATTCAGACGACGATCAAGAGGCTCCGCTTTTCAAAACGTGATGCAGGTTTAGCAGTAGACTTGTCTCAAGGCTGAAGAGTACACAATTTGACGGTACCGATACCAGTACCGTATCGGTTTAAATGGTGGAATGTACCCGTCCCTACTGGACTCAGATGTTTCGGCTTTTCCATTCCGTGCTCGTACTTAACACCAGGTACATTTCTGACACTTATTCGAGGTTTCTAGCGAGCTGAGTGGAGCCACAAATGTGTTGTCTGCAGACGGCAGGCCACTGGTTGGCCAGGAGGTGGCGTCACTAGATCTACTTGTTCATAAGAGTTAAAACCAAATCACAACAACAACGCTGCCAAACGGAGATGGATGCACATAAATCACCAACAAGGGTCAGACAGATTCAGGCGGCGCGAGACGACCTGTATCGGGAGGTCTCGGAACTGATGGTCGCCCACGGATACAACCGGACAGTGAAGCAGTGCAGAGGAAAGGATTGTAATGAGAAACGGCCGAGTCGAGTAGTGCGGGAACTGTGTAATGCAAAAGTGCCATAAGTAGCATTAGCAATCCAGTGGTTTTAAGATAGATGAAGCAAAAAGTTCAACGCCCAGTTGTGCTAAAATGTGGTTTTGTGTGAAGAATAAGAGGAAGGCAATGGAAGAAATGGGGGGTGTCTTGTGTTTGTGGACCAAATCTAGTCGTGTTACTGATGGAGTGAGTCCCTCAGAAGTGGAATCAAGACGTTGTAATGTTCTCTAAAATCATCAATGGTAGACACACTACAACTGGACAATATCACTCCACTCCAACTGTGCAATAAGTGGTGCTATAACTATAATAATCTATAAGAACGTATTTACTATGTAAAATACATCCACCCCCATATTCTGTACATGTCCACACTTATAGGCACCGTGTGCATATTTTTCTATTATAGTGTATTTTTATCAGCTTTTTTTTTAGTTCCTGCTATGTGTGCTTCTTTCTCTTTACTATCCTGCTGTACCACTGCAAATTTCTCCACATGCGAGATAAATAAAGGGATATCTTATCCGATATCTTATCTTATCTTAAAATGTAACTTCAAACAAAACGACTGAACGCAGCAGAGACAGAAGATGGAAATAAAGCAGAATGAAGTTGTTTTAAAAAGTTGTGTTTTCAATACAGACTTACAAAAGTTTTTAGTCGAGTTCTGGGTATCAATTTGCCAATTGACCTTTTGATCCATATTGAGTGAGATTAAAAATATAATATAGGTTAAAGAAAATGATTCCTAGATTAAGTTATGCTGAGTTTTACTGTGCCAAGCTGCTATAGGAACTCATAAACACCTTTGATTGTTCAACACGGTTTAACACCTAAAATAAGCTCTCCTCTACAATCAGCTGAGCTTAAGGCCGATTCATACATTCTGCATCCGCAGGCTACATGCTCACATGGTCCATGGCCCCGCATGCCCCAGAGCAATAGACCTCCTACTTGGAGGAGCGCTTGTGTCAGGAGGTCCGGTGGTATCCCCGTCTGAACAATCCCAAACTAAGAGAATACAAAGAAAACCAAAGAGGAACACCTGCTGCCAGAGGAGGAAGTATCTTCGGGTCTATCGACGGGGATGTGAGGACTAATGCGTGGAACACGTGAAGACCTGAACCCTGAAATGTGACGGGAATGGAACCGCGTGCGCATCTGCAGTCGGTGTAAAGTCCAAAGCGGTCTGCGGGACAGACAATGTGGAAAGTATGGAAGAGCCTTGAGAAATCTCTGGAAGTAAATAATGAGGGATGAACACCATCCATGGACTGTTGCTATGAAAATGCCGACCTTCAGCCTTTTTGCCTGAAAACTCTTCGACTGCCTTGCTTTTGCCTCCTTCCTGCCCTGCCACCCTTGTTATTTTGTGAATTAACCACCCGAGTCCATCTCGGTACCAACACACTCCACCGGCAGCGACTTCCACGCAAGCTGCTCACACACCTCCTGGTTCAGTGTTTCGCCCAAAGAGACGGCAACACATTGACAGGAGAAGATGTGGAGAGCTGAAAGAACGGTTTAGGGTCGGAAGAGAATCGGCTCTAACTGCCCCATTTATTAGCCGGCGTTTGTCTTGAAGTGAGAGACGACTCGCTTCATTCAAACTGCTTTGGATCTCGTCCTAACGAGGGATTACTCAACAGACGGAGAGAACTTCTGTTCAACCGGAGGTCACCTAGTATCTTCTGATTCAGGCGGGTAACTGATGAGAAGAGAGCAACCCTTGAACACAGGGATCTCCAAACCTTTTCCTCAATGTGACATGCCAACACACACACACACACACACACACACACCAATCAGCCAGAACATTGTGACCACCTCATAAATACAACAGTATTAGGACCAAGATGTTTGGCAGAAGAGCTGTGAAGTTGATGGAAGAAGAATTATTACCTTGATAATCCCCTTGAGGGAAATTCCTTAACCAAACTGACCCCCACAGCAGCGCACACACTGGTGGAGTCTTGGACCCCGGGTACATGTTTTTATTTTGGACTGTGGGGGAAACATGCACTCTCAGACCATTGTTTGTGTCTTTGAGTTTGTAAGGATTACTTCTGGGTCGCACTTTCTGCTTGTTTCCAAAGAGCCGGAGAAAAATAGTTGAGTTCAAACACCCCAACCGAAATATTCCCTCGACTTCCCACTGACAGGCACCGCGATAAAGATTTAATTAGTGGTCACAACTTTATGACTGATCGTGAAAAACATGGAAAATAAAGTTTCGCAGACGTCCTCGTGGAAGTCGTTTGTTTGCCCCGACTCGTGCACGAACGGAACGCGTGAAGTGTTGTATCGCTGGGCGTCTGGCATCACTGTCACGGCGAGTCTCTTCCGGGGTTTAACACTTGTTCATTTGCTTAACAAGTCCACAGATGTTGTTCTGTTGTCAGGATCAATGTTTGCACTTAGTTGTAACTGAAAGCCATTACACTGGCACATGCAGCCAGTGAAAGAGAGCAAGTGGCTGTGAAAACACAGATGATGGCGTGGTAATATGGGCCCATCTGTTGGCTGTTGCAGGGAGGTGTTTGTATCTCGCACACCAAACTGTGAATAAACCTGTAAAATTGCCTCGTAAAATGACAAAGTTTTTCTTTTCCTTTTTTTTTTTTTTACAGCGGGACAATATGTCCATGTCACGTTTTGCAAGTGTTTTATCAGCCAACATGGCTTTAGAGGAATGTTTATGTCGCTTTAAAAAAACAAAAAATAAATAAATAAATATATATATTTATTTATTTTTTGTTTTTATATATATACTGTATATATATATATCCACATTGTTTCCTGGGAAAGGAAACCAGATCAAATCAAAGAAGAGAACATGCCTGGGATGTGTTTGGGTCTCACCCAGAACCAGACTTTTTATAATCACAGACGGTGATGAATCTGTACCAATCATCCATCCACCCTCTGTCTCCACCCGAGAGTCGGGGGCAGGTGGTTGAAGCCTCCTCCAGCTGACTGTGGACACGGAGTCACCTCAGGGGTGGCACCGGCTCGGTTACTAGAGCAGTTGTCTCCCAATCGGAAGGTTGCCAGTTCAATTCCCATCTCAGCCTTGTCATAGTGTCCTCGAGCAAGACACTGAACCTCGCATGGTAGCGCCTCCGTTGGGGGGTGAATGTGATTAATAGAGCCTTGGGGGCTGCTTCCGCACTGGAGGTGCCCTGTATGAGTGAAATCCATTTCAGACCCTGTTTACACGGCAGCAGTGCTCAGAGTCCCTGCAACCTTTACTGCTTTATGCGCGCCGCCACACTGCTCATGGGCGAGTAACAAACACGGCGGCCTCCGGAGTGGCATGACTCCCAGCATTCGTATTCTAGTTTTATAGTTGAGATTCACCACTGACAGCACCCAATTCATCATCTTTCCATGCAAACGTTGGGTTCTCTCCATTGTGTTCTCCTTTATTACGCGTTGTTCTCTGCGTATGTACGTGTGGTTTCATTACAGAAACAGCCAACGGCGCCCCCTCCTGGCCCGGCATACAAGCTACACTGTGTCCGTTTGTCTGCCGCTGTTGTGTAAACGTGACATGTCGCCCGTGTTCCCTCCTTCATCCAACCACCAGGGTCTGGTTCTGAGGGTTTCCTCCTCTTTTCTCCGTCACCAATGATTTGACTCTGTTGGAATTGGTGCAGTGTCAGAAGAAGTAAATTGAATTCAGTTGAAATTCCATCCAAACCCACAAAGTCTTTTCTCTGTGTCACTTATGCCTGATTGTGGATGATCACCGGCTGTCGACCGTAAACAGGTTGACATCAAGCCTGTTACGTTAAGTCGCACTCAGTTCTTCTGCTTCGGGCGAGAACTTCTCAGCGCCGTTGTTTTCTGCAGGAATGAATGGAGCCTTTCACCGCCCGTCTCCATGGCGGCCGCCTCATGAGCAGAACGACGGAGCACCGGCGACCTCCGCTCGGCGGCCGACATGTTTTTCGCTCTGGACTCCTCGGGACTCGTGCTACGCTCCTCCTCAGTCTGTTCGAACTGTGTGGGCATGTTTTCAAGGTTCATTTCAACCGTTTAAAATTTGATTTCTGACAGAGAGCCTCGCCATAAACTGTGACGTGACCTTGGCTGACTGACACCAACCGCCATGCAGATGAGCCTGCACATGCCCACGCACACACACACACACACACACACACACACACACACACACACACACACACACACACACACACACACACACACACACACACACACACACAGCACAATGGGCTGTCTGGTGTGTGTGTGTGTGAGAGAGAGAGAGAGAGAGAGAGAGACAGAGAGAGAGAGAGAGAGAGAGAGAGAGAGAGAGAGAGAGAGAGAGAGCGAGAGCTCAGGGTCTTTTTGCCAGGGTTATTTGAGGGTTTTCACCTACCAAGTATTTAATCTATTCGCTAATTCATTCACCAGTCACACAAATCCTACTGGGGGCATCACACTGTCACTCTGTGTGAGAATGAATGAGTGTGTGCAGTACGTCATTCAAGTCCAAACAAAAACACACACCGTGTTCGGGGCTGCACTGCAGTCAAACTGACAAAGGAGGTTTTCAGATTTGCTGTTATTATGTTGGTAATGTTGATGAGGAAAGTGAGAAAGAGAGAGAGCGAGAGAGAGAGCGAGAGAGAGAGAAAAAAAAAAGAAAGTGTTGTGGAGTCTTCAGAGATGCTCCTTCACCTCTGGGCTGCCGAGTGGGCGTCATGCTGCCGGTTTGATTGACAGCTCAGACTTCAGGGCAATGTTAACAAACTAAAATATTGACTGACAGTGTTTTGTTAGCGGTGCAGTATGAGAAATACATCGACAATGAGCTGCAGCTGAAAAGTGAAGGTTAACTCTACTTTCCACGCTCTGTGTGTTTAGTGAAGCGTGGACGGCTGAGGCTCATAATATCCAGTTATTTTCTCACAATTACAAGAAGGGGAACCACTGAAGATCAGTTTTGTTTAATTAAGGTTTTTGCCGTGTTTGTCATCAGGGGTCTGCGAGCTGAAGCTCTCAACACGCATGTTGAAGCGTTCACAGATTTATATGGGAAGACCGTTTTAATTCTTGTTTACTTTATTTGCACACCAGATTATCTCGCAAAACGACTCGTATATCTCACAGCAGGAAAGGATAACAAAAAGAAAAGTACCACTAGAAATGGTTTAAAAGAAAACATATTGAGTCCAACTGAATTTTCTAAAGCAACTGAATTATAAAAATCTTTTTTTTTAAAAAAAGGGTGAACGTTTTTAAAATGTACAGAAATGTCATGAATGCAACATACTTCTTTTAAATAAATCTCAACTCTACGTATATAATTCTATTGGCAGTGTTTTTGGTGCAAAGTGGTTTATTTGGTTTATCTTTAGATAATAAAACTCTGGTCTGGGCGTCGTGGGGGATTCGCACTCGCACCGTGAGCCGGCGTCACCCGGCAATGTCCAGCGTTTGTCTGCCTTCACATTATAAAACACAATATGCTTTTACTTATCTGCAAGATTGTTATTCGCCTCTTATTGACCAAGAAGATTTTTATCAACATGATCTAAAATGGATTCATGAATAGAAATAGCGAATTAAACAGGAATGTTCAGGAAAGTCGGCGCATCCTAACATCAAAACAGTGAAACAGATAAAGACGTTACAATATTTTCACTGTTTTAACTTTTCTCTAATGGTTGTAATTTTGTGTACAGTTAAAAAAAACAACTGATTGCAACAGCCGGCATTATGAGATTAAATCAGTCGTCTGTTGCTGTTTGTGTTCAACAGTTTGAATAATAACTAAAGTTTGAATAATAACTAAAGTTTGAATAATAACTCAGGAGCAGCAACTTATCCTAAATATGGATGGATTTGGGGTTTTCATTCCATTTAAAAAAAATTTTAAGTAAAGAAATGTCTTAATAAAGCTTCCATCCTGTTTTATTTGTGGCGGTCTGCTTAAACTGATTGCTGGCATGTGATATATCTTTAATATTGCTTTAAATTGTATTCTTTAATGCTATATTAAAGATACTTCACATGCCAGCAATAGAGAAATGCTTCCTGTTATTTAAGAATCTGACAAATAAATAATCTATATTGTATCCCTAATATGTTTATGTCAACACATTGAAATAATACTGTCATGGACAAAACTGCACACATATATTTACATCAGTTATGAGAGCTGAAAAAAGATTCAGAATCGAGGAAGAGCAGCCTTGAATGTTTTTCTTTTAATCTCAATAGGAAGCAGGCATTGCCCGCGTGTGTCGGTGGTGTTTTATTGGTGATGTAGTGCCTTGGAAGCGTGAATGGTGATTAGCTGGTGAGGTTTTCTGAGTTTTGATAGACGGAGTTATTCCCAGTGTGGCGACACGAACCCAGAAACCCAGAAACATACCATGAAGAGCGGGAACAGAGGGGATCGTCTGGAAGAACTTAAAACACATATAGAAACCATAACAGACAGATACGTGTTAATCCATGCACAAAAGCACAACACACACACATTACGGGTCCCCCAAGGACATATCAAACGTTTTCTTCCTACAACGTTTCCAAGGCAACATGAAGATGAGCTTCCACTGGCTTTGCTCAAAAGTATCGTGGCCAACGCTTCAAACTGATCCAAAACCCAGCTCTAGTGTGTGTGTGTGTGTGTGTGTGTGTGTGTGTGTGGGTGACAGAGAGAGAGAGAGAGAGAGAGAGAGAGAGAGAAAGCGAGCAGCAGAGTAAAAATAGATAAATTCAAACGTTATGAGCGAAGGAGCCGAACAGAAGCAATTGCTGCAGATACTCGGACGCGGATTCCTGGAAGATGGTGCAATCTAATAAATGTTGCAGGAAAACTTGGGAATTAAGGGGGAGTGCGCTCCGAGTGAGCTCCTCCGCGGGAAACGCAGCCGTCGGTATATCTGTGTGTTTTACATATTCATCACATTAGATGCTTCGCAGATGAAAAACACAAAATATATATCGGAGTAGCACACTGCAGGTTGAACATCTTGAATAGAACTCGCACTACAAAAAAAAAAAAATGTAATGAAAAATATATCAGGTTTTTTTGTTGTATATAAGGGCATATTCTGAGACCATACATCATGCTGTTGTGGAGGAATTCATCCCCACTGCATATTTGCATAGAAACAGCTGTTTTGCATTCTGAGGCAAAGTAGGAAAGTTACCGCTCTGCATTAAAATACAGACACTGTCTGTCGACACAAAAGCACATACCGGCCACATCTGCATATGACAATACGACACGCTCCTTCTTTCTGTGGAACAGAGGTGATAAACAAAGCACCGGGTTCCTGTTTCGGTCGGCTAGGACTGCAGGATGTCAGTTCATGGCACTCTAAATATAGAAAAAAAGACTTTATAAACAATGAAATGACTTGTCCAATGTTCTAATACAGTCCCAAGTTTTGTATTACATCATTCATTACTCGCGTGTATAAATTCTAAAGTTTCTATGCCATTGACGTCTTAATGCTTATCGATGTATTTACACACTAATGTGCCTCCACCCTTTTGTTATATGTAAGTGTTAGTGTGTCTATCGGAACATGTGAGTAGCTTGCAGCTCAGAAACCCAAAACTTATTACTGGTTTGCTGAACATACATGAAAATACGACTCTTTGATTCTGACTCTGATTATAGAAGCTTGTGAAAGTTATGATCACATTAGAGGATTCATCGTGTACTGCAGAGATGAGCACTACTGGTCCTTTGGTTTCACATTTTTTAAAACTGCTTAACTTACGAAAGAATCTGTTTTGAACGCATTTTCAATGTCCACTATGGACGGTGTCCCACAGGGTTCTTTACTGGGTCTCCTTTTTTTTTCCCAGAGACTATTCTTTTTTATGCTTCAGCTTAAAATATATATACTTTTATATTTTCATAATTTGAGTCTTTGCTCTCACTTTAGTACAGTTTTTGTGGCATAATGTTGCAGAACGGTGGATTTTATCACGTGCCAAGTGGATTGACCGAATGAAGCTAAATGTATTTGTTACTGGGTAATTCATTCAATTAGAGTAAAAGTTGTGTTGAACTTATATATTCTCATAGATTTGATGTGTAACATTGGTGTGTTTTTACATGAATAGAGCAACTCTTTTATGCCAGTGTTGTCCAAACTATGGCCCGTGGACCAACTGGGGCCTGCTGTTCATTATTCTGCAGTAAACTGGAAATATTTCCTGGAATATGACTCATGTGAGTTCTGGATCTCTCATCAAAGTTTTTTAACAAGACTTACTTCAACATAACCGTGTATACGAAGTCTGGAAACTTCTTGAATAATAGAGTTTGGAATCATGATGGAAATAACATTGTTTTGGGTGGTTTTCACTTAAGTTCTCAAGGAAATGAGGACAAATGTTGCTGGTGACCAAACAATGTCGGAAGCAAAGAAATGCAGGAAGAAAACTTTAGAGATCAGATATAATTCTACTGCGTGGCCCTGATTGTTTTGTAGTTTTCTGTTCATTGGTTGTGGACTTTTTCATGAGTTCCGGTGGTTGTGACATGTCTTAAATTAAGACAGTATGTTTTCATTCTGCTTTGAAATGTTGCTCAGTTAAGAACAGAATTGCTCGTCGTCCATAGCAACATACACTGACTTACAGAAAGTATTTATACCTCTTGAACTGTTCCACATGTTTACATTACAACCACAAGTACAAATGCATTCTATTGATTTACATGATAAAACAACACAACGTCAAGTGGAAGGAATTTTTCTGTCTGAATCACCTGCTGGATTACGGCTGGATCACCTGCTAGATCATCTGCTGGATCACTGTTGGATCACTGTTGGATCACTGTTGGATCACCTGCTAGATCACCTGCTAGATCACCTGCTGGATCACTGCTGCCCTCTCATCAGGACGTCCTTCACCTCGCACAGAGTCAGCTGGAGGAGCTGCTCCTATGATTTTCCATTATGAGCCTCCACCTCCTGCCTCCACCTCCTGCCTCCACTACCTGCTCCTTCACCACCAATTGTAGGTGAATTTATAGTTACAGACATTAAATCCAGACCAGCAGTCACTGCATGCGAGTTCTGGACATCATGTAGCAGACCCTCCGTCAAATTGGCCACATGGTGAAGAAATAGTCAGCACTGTAGTTCATGGAGGTTGTGGGTTTAAATCCGTACATTTCTGTGTGCAGTTTGCATGTTCCCATCGGACAATGATGACCCCAATGGGCCGTAGGTGTGAATGTGTGTGTCTGACCAGGACCGGTCCAGGTGGACCCGTGCTGGACCTCAAGCTGGATGAATCAGTACAAAGGATGATGGATTCTGTCTTTATGATTGTATCATTTAGGCTACAGTCATACAGAAACTGGTTTGTGATGAGCAAAACTGTGAGAATCTGGACTCATATATACAGTTTAATGAAATGATTAAGACACGAGAGACAAACTGAGTTCTTGATTAGTGTATTCAGGATCTGAGTTTGCAGATCTGGACTTTATTTCCATCCAGTGAGCCACTTTGCGTCTGTTTTCACCTTCAGGGCTCCGCCACTCCAGCCTGTTGGACTTTCAATAAGTTGTATAGTAGCGGGAGCATAGGAGACAATCCTGTGGCACTTAATTCAACACCTGTACGCCTCCCTCTGATTTATACATGTGCATACAGATGGTAAAGACATTTAATATATGTACATATTACAGTAATGTAAGATGAAGGTGATAGGGATAACAGCCCCTCTTTGTGTGCGTGTGTGAGCGCGTGCGTGAGGTGGGGGTTGTCCTACAGTACGGTATGCTAATTCCACATCAGAAATTTGCTTCATTTCCATCACATCTGCTGTAGGCATTAATTCTAATACTTGGCTTTGGGGCTTGTAATTGCATGATTTGCATTTTTCTCTATTATACATAATCCATGCTACACACACACACACACACACACACACACACACACACACACACACACACACACACACACACACACACACACACACACACACACACACACACACACACACACACATACATATACATATGCATATGCATACCCACCCTCACACACAAATTATATCCTACCTCGCCCTGACCTCCTATTTTCATTGTTATTTTTTCCTCTAAGGTGCTGATATTCGAAACATTTAAGGTCACACGCCAGGATGCGGCACGCTCCAAAATATCAAACAATCAACTGATTTCAACGTAAAGCATGCAAATTAACCAATTTGAAAAACAACGCACAAATATATGCGAGATCGAAACAGAGCAAACAACACAGATGTAATAAAAATGCAAATATTTCTCCGGGTGACACGCGCACGCCGTCTTTCCGGCTGAAATAAACACATGTGCACGGGGAGCCGACATTCCTGCGCACAGTCGACTAACCGCTGTGTAACCATGGAGTTCATCGGGAGCCGCTTTGTCTACACGCCGCGGCTTGTCTGCGACGGCAACGTGCGCACGTGCACACGCAGACAAACACTGCTGCCGCATCTCCATGCAGTCATTTACATAATCTACTAAAACTGGCTTCTCTCGCCGCTGCAGCGGCTCCAGCATGCAAACCAGGGATATTCCTTCACTGTGTGTGTGTGTGTGTGTGTGTGTGTGTGTGTGTGTGTGTGTGTGTGTGTGTGTGTGTGTGTGTGCAGACGTAGTGAGGACGGGGTTTTGTCCAGCGGTGTGAAAACATCATCTCGTGTACAGTTCATCTGCAGCCCAGAGCTGCCGCGACGAAGCCGCGGTGGAAGTTCAGGCCTCTCTCTCTCTCTCTCTCTCTCTCTCTCTCTCTCTCTCTCTCTCTCTCTCTTTGTCTCTCTCTTTGTCTCTCTCGCAGAAAGCCTCTCAGACGTCCAACCAATTAGCTTCCCTGACTCACCCCGGACCCTTCCTGACACCCCGCTCCGAGCGCACACTCCCGTCCCTTCACCGTGTATGAAAAATATCTCCAGAACACGTTTCGTATTCCTCAAAGGAGAAGGGGGAATCCACTATAAACACCAACATTTCTCGTGGTTTCTCGTCATCAACTATTCAGCAGAAACACCAATCGATCGCTCTGAATGCTGCCTGAGGCCCGTTTCACGTAAACCGCGTCGTTTTGGGCCGACCGCCCACACGGCGCCGTGTTTAAGGAGCCTGAAAACGTCGTTTTTTGAAAACGGGTTCCAGAGTGGAGAAATTTGAAAAAGCCGCCTCGGCTTGGACGTGTGGCCGGACAAGATACACATGAGCTGAAAACGATGATGTCATCGCCCCGCCTCTCGACCCCGACAAGTCCCGCCAGCCTCTCCGCTTACCAACAACAACGGTGGTCGACCCACTTTAGGTCGACCTGCAGAAGCTACTGATGCTATTTGCTTTAATAAGATGTTGGATTTGTCGATTTCTCAGATTTTTCATGCTCTGTGTCTTCTTCGTCACAGCGCCACCGATAGGCCTGGCATACGTACTACATTGTTTAGAGTCGTTTTCATCGTGGACAAAGATATTTCCGGCACTGATGTCGTGAGGACGGAAAAACCTTTTAATGAACGACTGGGAGAAACAAGATGGTTTTGGCTCGTGTGGACAGGACCTGAGACTTGGTCTGGACGGCTTTGAGACCGGCACCAGCGTTTTCAGCATTTCAATGATTTTGGTCTCTGGAAGGACACAATGAGGTACACAGTGATCTGATGTGTAAATATCCAGGTCACTTTATTGCTGCCAATGACTTCAGTTATTCAGTGTTTACTGTAAACATGTGATTTTAACCTTTACGACTAAATATTCATCAACTACACGACCGCATTTGTCATGCAGAAACACACTTAATTGAAAGGATTCAGTAATTACAGCCATCAGACAAACAGATATTTTTCTTTTTTTATTTTTATTTTATCACGCCCAGTAATTGTTTATATTAATATGAAACAAATTCTCTGTTTTTTAAAAGGTTGTGGGATCTGGCCCCTTTGGCCCCTCCAGGATTCCTTCTTCAGTGAAATTCTTGTGATTTTGATGTTAATTTCAAGTAGATGATTAGAGCCCACGTGTTGAGATTTTATAATGACAAGAAACAGTTAGAATTTTCATTGGTATGAAAACATTGGGAATAAGAATAAGCTATTGATTGTGAAAGTGGGGTACGTGTACCAGCACTGGTACACACACTCCCTCTAGTGGTGTGCGAAAGAAAATCTTAAAATATTTCTCAAACTGAAATTTTTTTTGAAAATACCAAATATAAAAGGACGTCCAGTGCATGGATCATGGAGATATGATTAGTTAAATGCTATTTGAAAGAGTTTTTTTTAATGATTTCCTCCATTCTTTATATCGCTGACTCAATAGGTTTGAATAGGGCAAACATTTAAAAACAAATTGAATCCAAGTTACATCCTTTTGCGAATGATTGTGTGTGAATGGATGAATGTAACGGATGGTGCAGAGTGTGTCACCACTGCTGGAGTGGTAACGTGCAGCACAAGTCAAGTCCGTCTCCATCCAAAGTTTCTTTGAATCAGTCGTGTGACTTTTGTTTCATCTGCCTGAACCAGATCTCGCTGCTTCAGATACTAACATGCACACACAGTGTATTTCCAACTGAGTCAGACCGCGGCAGAAAAGCGAACAGCGTTAGCCGCACGCCGCCGCACACACACGGGACCCGCTAACGTTACGCAACGGCTGCGACGAACAGAGCCGGCCCGCTGTGCACGTGCATGCACAACACCCACGGAAAATAGCAGGGTTCCCGAGAAGTGCGGGCGAGGCTGTAAATAATGGAGACACACACACACACACACACACACACACACACACACACACACACACACACACACACACACACACACACACACACACACACACACACACACACACACACACACACACACACTTGGAAACAAAACCATATAATTTGGGATGTGAAGCTTCAAAAAGACTCAGTAAATGTGAGTGGAGTGTTCTGGAAGCAGAAACTAATGCTCGTGTGTGTGTGTGTGTGTGTGTGTGTGTGTGTGTGTGTGTGTGTGTGTGTGTGTGTGTGTGTGTGTGTGTGTGTGTGTGTGTGTGTGTGTGTGTGTGTGTGTGTGTGTGGTGTGTGTGTGTGTGTGTGAGAGACCTTTCTGCTTTGGAAAACAATGCTGGTTATGATATGTTGGCTTACAAGGAACTACACTGAACAAAAAACTCAAGACTTTCATTTTGCTCCCGTTTTTTCATGAGCTGAACTCAAAGATGGACGAGTTTTTCGACGCACACAAAACGCCTGCTTCTCTCAAATTTGTCTAAAAGTGTGTTGGTCAGCATTCGCATGTCGACCTGCCACACTTGTGAGGTGGAGGGATCATCTGGGCAAAGGAGAAGTGCTCAATAACACACATTTATACAAATTTGTGAACAGTAATTGAGGCAAAATGGCCTTTTTTTATACATAGAAAAAGTCTTAGATATTTGAGTTCAGCTCGTTTGTATTTTTGTTCAGTGTCGGCAATTAAATAATGGTTTTGCTCGGCAGTCTAGAGTCTGCGGGATAATAACTAAGACAATACTGTATCAAATGAAAATCTTGATCAGTTCCGATAAAGAATAATATTGATAATTTTAGCGACTTATGACTAAATTTAGACTCCACAGTGTGTCTGCCTGTTCCTGTGATACACCTGATTTTCCCCCAATATCCCAAATTGTTAAATACGCCTTTTAAACCAATACAAATATTTGCACCTATTTTCCCCAAAGAAATTACAGAGCCCATCTGCCCTGTAGCAAAATACCACATTATTATGCTCCTTCCAACCAACATGAGTCATATGTGTGAGGTCAGTATGAGTACTCAACAGTCAGGAAGAATAAGAAACAGTGCAAACTAACAAAAAATAAATAAAATCACTGAAAATGGGTCTCTTTTCAACTCTTTACTGAATATACAAATAAAAGAGCAAATTCTTACGTTCTTAGCCAGATGTAATAAAACATATCTAGAAATAAATCTCCAGGATTTTGCAATGTGTACTTTCTCTCCAATCCCAGCAGATTATGGCAGGTTACATCCTGGTCACACAAGCTCAAACAAGCTGTTGGACTTTGAGAGGAAACCTCAGATTCAGGAGAGAACACGCAAACTCTGAGCGTCTGAGAGAAACAGGTCCTGTCCACAAGAGCCCAAACCAGCTTTTATCACGCCGTCGTTACTAAAAAGTTTCCCGTCCACACGGCACCATGACAACGACTCAAAACGATGTAGTATAGCTATGCCAGGCCTCTAGGTGGCACTGTCACTCTACCACAGAAATACAACAAAAAAATGGAGAAAAATCATTCAACCAAATAGCCTCAGTGGCTTCCCTTGTTGTTGGTCAGTGGCGCCACGGAGAGGGTGGCGGGGTTATCGGGTCGAGAGGTGGGGTGATGACATCATCGTATTCAGCTAATGTGCGTCTTGCCCGTCCACACGTCAAAGCCCAGGCGGCGTTTTCATATTTCTCCGCTGTGGAGTCTGTTTTCAAAACGATGCGGTTACGTGAAACCTGCAGCTAGCTTTAGCCTCACGCTAAGTAGCGTAGCTTCCGTTCATCTATGAAGATATGTGCTTTAATGAACTACAAAGTAGTTTTACCATGCTCATGTTTATATCAGAGGTGACACTGCTAACACCGAGCACCTCCACGGCACAGACATCTGAATGTCTGTATTTTCGCTCTGGGCTGAGCACAAAGCTTGGCGGGGCGGCTGTCAGCAGTTTGTCAGTGACAATAACGTACAGTCGTGAAAAAGCACCGATTGAATACAGAAATGGCGGTTAAACGCTGGCTGACAGTGTCGAGCCGCAGCTACCGTGTTAGGAGAGCGTTGCTCTCGCCAAGCCATCAGCAGAATGTGTAATACAGAGATCTCCGGCAAATCTCCCAAAATAAGCAGAAAAGAAAGGGATTCAATATTCAGTGCTGGGTTTAATATTCTGCAGCGGTGCAGCAGGTTAGCAGCCCTCAGCAAGGTAAGTCACACTTGGTTTCAGTTCTTTGCCTGGCAGCTTGAGAATGTCCTCAAATAAACACATCGATTTGAATCCATTGACCTGAGTTGTACTCGGGCGCGAGTATGACTACTTCTGTACGGCTGCTGATCGTGGCGTTTTCAAGCTCAAACAGGCTCAGAGAGTCAAGCTGTGAAAAGAAACCCGGTCGTCGTCGTCGGAGAGGCCGCGAGAACGAGGCCGTGCTCCGTCTAAAAAAAACCCCATCGACGAACGGCGTGCGAGACGAGGACGCCGGCGCTTCAATCAGCAGTTTGCGTGATTCACTGGAAACTGCAGACATCTGCTGAGGTCCTGCATTGGGCTCGGCGATGGCCATTCCGTCGTTCACACGCTCGCTTATTAAGTAACTCCGCCGGCATTACAGGCCCACAATATTGACTCTGGCTGATGCAGTGGAGAATACAATTAGCATTGCATTAGCAGAATTACCAGGCGAGCGGAGTTATTAGATGGGCTTCACTTGCAAAGGAGGGGATGGAGATGAAAACAGCCCAGATTATAACACACCGACGGAATTGGATTCTGCAACGTGGAATGGTCCGAATGCTCGTAAAACATAATGAGCACACACCTGCACTGATGCTGAAACTCCAGGGGGAGACATTCCAGCTGCTAAGTACACGTTGTTAGGGGAAGATGTAGCCTTCAGTTGGGGCTTGACTGATTTAAATCACGATGTAATGAATTCTGGAGGTTTTGGAGGGTGATGCCTCGTGTGGAAAAAGTGCCCAACTCCCTCAGCCGGGAAGACACGCTAAAGTCCCGCTGTTTGTTTTAATGCTGCAGGTCTTTAATAAAGTCAAGGCTTTAGCGCGGCGCCGCGTAACAAGCAGACTGGCCGCACGTCGTCAAGCTCAACTTTAATGGTGCCGAAACAAAGATGGTCTCCGTTCTTCATCTATTCTACTAACAAACATTTGTCTTACTGGAACAGGAGGTCTGCAACCCGCTGCCCTTCAGGCCCTCTCTAGCGGCTCCATCACACTTTCAGAAAATCCGAGATATACCCTTACATCTTTATTTTATTTTCATACCACACTGATTTTCAAAAATGGTCAAATCTCCAGGATAAAACAATTAAATAGAGTGAAATGAATAAAGAGCCAGAATAGCTGGAACAGAAAAATAGTAAATGGATAAATTAGATAAAAGTACTCAAATAATAATAAATGAAAAAAAACACATAACAAATCGATAAACTACATTTATTGAAAATTTGAGTACAAACAAAAACAGAAGTTGCTTTTTTCGGGGGAAAAAAGGGGAAAATTAGTAAAGGAAAAAGAAAGGACAGGGAAAAATGCTGGTATAGTTAAAACTGCAGTCACCACGAGGAAACGCACAGTAAATAATTAAATATCTGAAGCAGCAAAAGATGCATAAATAAAAATAAAATAAACAAATAAAAATGCCTAAACTGAGAAAAACCAGGAAAAAAGAGGAACAAATCTTTAAAAAAAAAAAAAAAAAGAGCTATAAATGTAATAAAACACATCTAAATGGTCCCTGGTACTTTGCGAATGCAACCTGAATTTCCGTGTGCATAGCAACGTTTTAAAGATTTTTTTTTTTTTTTTCATTTTAGAGAAATCTCATGTTTCACGGCTCCAGACAAATTTCATTTGGTCTGAAACTTGTGAAAATTTGCTGTTTTGGTCATCAAGGTTTCAGATCCCTGGAGGAGAACAACTGATCCGTTCTCTCTTCACCGTTACTTTCTTCCTGAAGATGCTGTTGTGCAAATAAACATAAAAGATTCATTCTGACAGGTTTTAAAATGCCACAGTTACTCGGCACTTACGCTGAACAGCAACATTTTGGGGTAAATTATTGTTGTTATTATGATTATTTTAATTACAGATATTATTATTCCCGCCTTTGCTGTTATAAACTACAACATTGGGTCGACTGATTTCGTCGAGCAATTTGAAAGCTGATTTTCTCCACGAGAGTAAATGATAATGATGCACCATCATATTAGCGTGACTAAAAAAGATCCCAATGATTCCCGCATGATTTTCTGTTGTTAGGTGAAGAGGCACATTTACAATGCAAATGTCATTATCGTCATTACAGCCAGTCATCACTGTGAGCCACCGGCCACGGCTGGAAAAAAACAACAAAAACAAAAAAAAAAACAACAACTAAACTCTGGCGGCTTTAATTAGCAGTCATTAAGTCCACGGTCCTCGTGCAATCAGCATCACACTGGTGTGCTATCTGGCGCCACACATACAAACAGAAACAAGGCGAAACAGGAGTTTTTTAAAGCAGAGCCGGAGCTGGGTCGTCTGCTGGGATGAGCGTGCGCCTGACCCCACCGCCAGAGGGTCACGGAGCCAGGCTGCATGTTAACCTGCTGGCGTCCTGCATGTCAACCAACGTGCAGCAGTTTAATTGAAAATCAGTATCAGAATATTAAACATGAGAGATTCATATCGGCTGAGGAGATAAGGACCCTAAAGTGGCTTTTATTGGCTGATCTTGGGACCTTGTCTTAATGAGGGTCGCTCCTCCATTAAATTGTGTTTAATCAAATTACCAAACAGCAAATGTGGGGGCAGACGGTGCTCCAAATACTTATTGCACAAAGATTAGGAGGAGCAAGGCCATTCCACACGCTCCCTGCAGCTCAGCTCAGGTAAATGTCTCAGAAAAGAATGAAAGTAAAGGTAATATCTGCCAACTGCATGTGTGTGTGTGTGTGTGTGTGTGTGTGTGTGTGTGTGTGTGTGTGTGTGTGTGTGTATAGAAAGCGCACTGTATCCCCGCCACTGTTGTCTCTATTAGAAGCGACTCCTCATTTGATCTCCTGAACCGAGGGTCAAATCAGCCACCTCAAAGCAAGCAGCGGAGAAAAAACACCATCGCAGTCCGTGTGTGTGTGTGTGTGTGTGTGTGTGTGTGTGTGTGTGTGTGTGTGTGTGTGTGTGTGTGTGTGTGTGTGCGTGTTCTACCATCCTGAGGATTTCATTCTGTACCGGGTCAGCGGAGACAAAACGGGATTTCAGCCTACACATTTTGCATAAATCAGGTCACCAGAGTTAAACTGGGAAGAGGCCAGTCAGGTGCAAATAACAAGCTGCTGTTTCCACACAGTTTACAGAGGGAACAGTGGACGTCGTGCCGCATCGTCATGGCAGCGTGGATCTACGGGAAGAGATCACATTCGATTCCGGTGACTGACAGCAGGACCGGAAGCTTTTCACTGCGTCTCCAGGTTACTGTTTCTAGGCGGGGAGTAAAGACCGATGGAGGTAAGAGCTGATGCAAGGCAACGTGCTGAAATACCGCAAGGCTTTGAGTCTGAGGCCATGACTGTTGATTCGAAATCAGTACAAAATTCACAGAAGTCAGTTGTCTTTAGTTCAATAATGGAAGAAATTAAGAAATTAAGTTGACTCTTAATGTCAAAACGTGTCAATTAAAAAATAAAAAGATCCTCAAGCCCTACATTTGTATTGACACACATTCTATTTGTGGGACTAGAGGTGATGATATCTGACTTTGGACATGATAACTTTACCTTCTACAAAGTGGTTACAGAAATGGAGGAAATGTGGATTCAGGACATTTGTCTCAACGTATTGCGACAAAAAAGACAAATGTCAAATTTGTTCAGACACAAAACCTTGTCGATCGTCTTGGACATCTCTGTCCACTCAGCACGTTTGGGCAGCATCTATCATCCATTTATTGTTGCTGCTGAGTTCTCACTGGGGCTGTGAGTATAATGTGAGGGTAAAGACGTCCAAACGTCTCCACAGTTTCCTCTTGGCAGTGCTGAGATGCTTCGAGCTCAACCAAGAGACACAATCTTCACCACAAGTTGACTTGGTGGCTCTTCTCAGTTAAACGAGACCAAGAAGCGTCTTCATCACCCGTCAAAAGTGGACGGTTGTACGTTACAGTCGTTCCCAAAGGGCCTGTTCAGACCGGGTACTAATGCATTGCGGCGAGCCCTGACTGACTGTTCACACTTATCCACGCCGTGCGTTTTGAGACTGGATTGTGTTACGACGCCTACGTCACTTCTGCTCTTATGAGTGGTCCAGTATGCGCGGGACAGTTTCCTCTGCCCCAGGATACCCAAGGCACAAGGGACACGGCAGACCTCCAGTCACGGACGTCTTAAAGATTGTTGTATACCGCTCACCGGCGCATTCTCTTAAACAAAAACGCGGTGCGCACTGTCGATGTTTACGTATGACACATTTTGCCGTCACAGACAGTCGCGACCCGTTACGTGTTACAAATATCGGCACGAAACGGTGGCGAGTCTTTCGGCAGCCAAACCGTCTTCCAGGAATGTCAAGAAAGTCCCACCAACACGCCCGTCTTAGAACCCTATTCTGATGGGTTCCGTCTGCTCCTTGAAGAAGGGATGACATATTTTCCCGTGGGAGAACCATCAGACTTTGGAGTACCGACCGCTTCACGTTCAGCTCCAGGCCCGGTTTATACGACAACAAAAACGGGTGTGACCAAACTTTGGTCGCATTTTGACAAGACAGTGGTCCTCTGAGTCCCTGTAACTGTCGCTTCTTTCATCCTGGCTCCCAAGGTGGAACTTTTCCTTCACGTTTCTTTAAAGGGACACAGAGTCGTCACGTGGAACACTGTGGTGTAAGTGGAGCTTCAAACTCTCCCGGCGCAATAAGGAGGACCTCACGGAGAGAGCCAAAGACGACAACTGAACTTGAGATTTTCCGGTCGCACCCCAATCCCTTTACAGACGATTCATCTCTTGGCTGAAGGAGCCAATTTTAGACCAACAGAACATCCGCAGTCCGCCAGCATAGATCTGATTTAGAAGCGTGTTCTGTCATAATTCCACAGATGGAGGATTAGCACCGCGGCTCTTCAGCCAGGAACATGCACCAAACATCTGAAATCTGGGTTCCTTTTGTACCGAGCAGAAGTACGACCATCACACCAGTAAAGCTGACTTATCTCACAGCGCCACGACACTGATCAGGTTCTTTATTTGGGATTACTCAGTTTTCATCGCTCTGTTCAAGGTTAAGCCAGAAGTACATATATATATATATATATATATATATATAGGAGTGAAAAAAAACTGCGTTAGTTACGTTAATCTTTTTTAAGGACTTAAACGTTTTGAATCAATCATCTAAACTAACATGTTATTTTCCACAGCCCTTTTATTTTGACACTCACACATACACGTATATACATCAGTAACATCAGACTAACATTAGTAACATTAGGTGTTCAGTGTTTCTCACACTTTCCGACTCAGACAGACCATTTGTGTTTTGCAAAACATGTTCAGCAAGAATTCAGAGGAAAATGTCACTTCTGACAGGTCGTCATTAAAGTGATTTGTGTGTGAGCAGAAAGTGAGAGAGTGAGACGAGAGCGACTGGGTTCACACCTCCAGCGACTCCTATGGGTTTTGTTTTAGACCATTTTCATGCCTAAACTTATTTTGTGGTCAAATACAAGTTAGTTTCCGTTTAAGTTTAGGAAAACTTCAATTTGAAAGTTCTTCCATTTTATTTTTCTAGTTAGTATGACATTCTTAGATTTTGTCCTTGAAAAAACAACATAAAATAAAGGTATTAGTGACGGGAGTGGTTATCAGATATAAGAAGGGATTTAATTCCTGGAGTGATTGAAAACATAAACTGCACGGATGTTGGCTGTATTTGACTTGGAACAATTAAAAAGTTTGGAGACTAAATCATGAATGTTTCCCTCTCCTTTACATGAGTAGAATAAATAAATCAATAAGACAAGTATCAGCTGTGGTTAGTTTGGTTGCTTCAGTTCACCTTGTGACACTGAAGCTCCGATCAAGACTTAATGAAGCCAATATTTACACACACACACACACACACACACACACCCACACACACACACACATACACGCACACACACACACACACACACACACACGCACGCACGCACACATGCGGTAATTGATCATATCGCAACTCATATATATGGTAGAAATAATATCTGCTTTGTAAATGGATCAAGTACGTTCACAATCCTGCATAGCTGTGTGTGTGTGTGTGTGTGTGTGTGTGTGTGTGTGTGTGTGTGTGTGTGTGTGTGTGTGTGTGTGTGTGTGTGTCCATCGTGCAATGATATCAGCCTCTGCGCTGGTCACATTATCCTTTAGTGAATCTGTCACTTCCTATTTTGTTTAGCAAACGGCTGAGGTGGACACACACACACACACACACACACACACACACACAAAAGCGAGTGAGTCAGTTAAGCAGTCTTTATTGAGACTTTCACTGGTCAGTTTGCAGCTCATTGTGTCCACTCACAATTGCATCCACCCACTCATGCACACACGCACAAGCACAAGCACAAGCACACGCACACACGCGCACACACACACACACACACACACACACACACACACACACACACACACACACACACACACACACACACACACACACACACACACACACACACACACACACACACACACACACACACACAGTGCTTTAAATAGCTCCAGACATTATTCTGTCGTCCAAACTCAGAATCAACAAAATGTTATGAAGAACATTGTTAAGAAAATAAATGACTCCAGACATATACATACAATGGTCCAGTAGGCCTGTTGATTTCATTTCCAGTCCTCTCTTATTCTTAGTCTGTTTATTTAAAGCTTACTTTCAGTATTAATTTGCGCCCCTACACCTACATTTGATTTGAGATCAGTGTATCTCAAATTAAAGTCAGTAAAAGTCATTTCTAAAGCAAACTCCTGCCTTTGGGGTATGTGCAGAATACCGTTTGACATGAAACACACTGAGCTGCAGCGTATGTTGCTCCCAAACCTGTAAATATAGTTCAGCATCAGTGCAGCCATGTGAACTAATGCCCCCTTAAACCACCGGAGACTCTCACTTTTGAACCAAAGCACAAGCTGGATGGTTCCTCTTCTCTTTAACCTGGAGGACACAGAATTCATGATTTCCAAAGGGAACTTTCCCGTTTTGACACGTCGGCCCGCAGGACACTTTTCACCTCGATCCATTTGAGAGTTCAACCCTGCAGGAGAACACAGCAGCCTCTCTGCATCCCGTTTAGATTGCTCTGTGAACTGTGTTGCGCAATCAGGCTGCATGACGACCAATCTGATTTGGACTTTTTGACCTTGTTTTAAGTTTCCATTTTAATTTTCTAGATATTTATATTATTTTAATTCAGGTCAAGAAATCTGTCTCTCCGACTTTGTTCTTGATCTCCCGTCAGATTGCCCTTAAGAACAGCTTTGGTCTCACCAGAACAGCCCAGTCAAGCCAAACACCGGTGGAAACACCAACTCTCACCTTTAAAGTGACAGCAATGGGAGGTGTTCTGCTCCCGAGTCCAAAACGTGCGTTGAGGTGTTTTTCTCATTTTGACATCTTCAGAGGAGGTTAAGTATTCGATTTCCCTCTTTGATCGCAGGAATGAGCTCAGGAACCAGGAACAGATATCACTGAGTTCAGACTCTTCATCTAAATTGTTCCACGTTTGGCAGCTTTTCACAGCTCCTTGTCAACCCGCTTGTATTGAGGCCTGTTAGAGCCCCACATGTAACAACCACTCAAAGTGTTATGAAATATAATGTAATAAATACCCACTGGTTCTATTACTGGTCAATAATGTAGCAAAAGTGCCGGCCAGTGGTTTATTACATTTTTTTTAATTACATTTTGTACTTGGCAGTTTTGTTACTTTATCAACCAGTTGTTACATTTCAGGTTTTATTACATTATATATTCTAACAATTCAGGTCATTGTTACATTTTGGGTCGTTGTTACATATCGGGCTCTAAGAAAACCCAGTCCGCACGACGACGGCGTTTCATGTGACTGCGTTGTTTTTGACGGATCATCCCCACGACGCGGCGTTTTGGGATCCTGAAAACAAGTTTTGTTTTAAAAAACGAGTTCCAAAGTGGAGAAAATTTGAAAACGCCACCTCAGCTTTGATATGTGGATGCACATTTGTCGTAAACGATCTCGACCAGATAACCCGCGAGCCTCTCCGTGAAGTCATTTAACAACAACATGGCGGACTACCTGCTGCAGGTCACATTACAGAAGAAACCGATGCTCGTCGGTTTAATAGGCGACATGTTGGATTTCTCGATTTCTCTGTTTTTTCATGCTCCGTATGCATTTTTAGTGTATTTCTGTGCAAGAGTTACAGCTCCACCTATAGGCTTGGCAGAAGTACTACATCATTTTGAGTAGTTTCCATGGTGTCGCGCGGACACAGATGTTTAGACGGGAAACGTTTTAAGAAAAAAGATTAAGATCATTTTAAAGTAAAAAAAACCCAAAACATATTGCTTACTGTCACAGTTTGCTAAGCGCCGTCTTTTAGGTATTCCTCAAGAGAGTTGGAGTTTTTGGTGACTGCCACATTATTGCATTCTGTTTTTAGTAACACTTTACTCAGCGTCCCAGCTTTTCTGGAACGTATTTGTGGCTCTCATAACAGAGGAAGCTGCCTCTCAAAAGGTGTGTGATGAGAACAGGCAGTGAAGTCTTGGCTGCGTGTTGACAAACTGAGATGATACTCAGTCCAGGACTGATGGAGGAGACGCCGCTGAGCTGAGTGTGATGACAGGAGGCGCTCTGCAGCAGCCAACACGAGGACCGGCCCTCCAAAAGCTCCATTGATGGACCTAATCCACATGCTATAATTAGGCACAGGACACAAAACAAGACATGAAGGCAGCCTGCGAGTCCTTATAAATGCTAAGCACCCGGTTCATGTTAGATCAGCCACCTCGGGAGCATTACAGACTCCAGAAAAGGTCAGAAATCAGTGATTATGTCTGCTCAAATTACACGTTTACAAAAAGCTGATTGTATTGGTTTGAGAAAACATATTTATAGCTCCGGTCCGATACTCTCCGCAGCTCTGCTTTCTAATGTCATTGTTGAGGGAGGATTTCCATGCGAGAGACAGGCCGAGTCCCTGTCGGCTCCCATTCAAGAAACTATGAAGTGTTTTGTTACCGGGCCCTCTCAAGATAAATGGAAATAACCTGCGCAACACACTTTCCCGCTCGACTGGTCTCAACATCTTTTACATCATTCATCCATTCATTCACACATCCACACATCGGAGGCTGCTGCGCAAAGTGCTCGCAGTGTCACACGTTGCAGGACACTTTGACACGTGGCGAGGGATTGACCGGGACTGAACCGAGACAAAGACTCAGCAACCACAACTACAGTTTGTTTATCACAGTTCAGTTCTAAATCACATATCGGGATCTATGTGGGACTAAATTATGGAAGTGGACTTTTGCTCATCGTGGTTTAATACCAACACTCAGACAGTGGGTCAGTGTTTCTGTCTCAAACTGGTTCTCCGCAAAATGTCTACCCTGTGGGGTTCCTCAGGGTTCTGTTCTTGGGCCTTTGTTGTTTAACTTGTATCTGCTTCCTCTTGGGAATCTTAGGAGGCGTTTCTATGCTGATGACATACAGTTATCTGTCTCTTTTAAACCTGATGTCTGGATTATCTGTAGTTTCAGAATGTGTGAACTGTTTGCTCATCACTTTATCATGAGAGGAACGTCAGTCAACTGAGACCGGCCGTCTCCAGAGCCGAGCTGGAAATGATTATACACGCTTTTATTTTGTCTTCTCTGGACCACAAATCGTCCCAAAACAACAGGACAAATCAGTCACATGACTTAACTGACTAAACTTTCAGGTTCCGTTTCTGAGTATCAACTCTTTTAGTTGGAACCACTAGAATCATGATTAAAAAACACGGTTACAAGAACCTCTGCAGCTTCACTGACCCACATGGTAGCAAACTCATAATAAACCTGAGCAAAAAGCCTCCAAACACACATGAAATGTTAGTGTGTAAAATACATTCACGACTGAAAGCCGTCAGGAAATGATGCAAACAAACTGTGCAAGAAAAACAACCCATTCATTTCCAGAATACTTTTAAAACAGTTAGTAAGCCATGTGTAGACTGGATGAGGTCAAATACTAATAACGCCTGGTAATGTAATGAAACGAAAAATGGATTTCACCTTGATGAATGTCCTCATTCACTCATCGTATCTTTGAATCCAATATAACATTTATTCCTAAAATCCTCTCAGAGTACAGAGAGTGCCGACCGAAACCTCAACTCAGCTGTGTGAGTCTGAAATGTGCCTAAGAGGACGTCTCAGCTCCTTTACATTATATCTAGCATTTACTTGAACCGTTGTGACTGCAGTAACAAAACAAACCCGATGAGAAGTCTTGTGGTTTTATAAAATGATTCCTTCTGCAGAGGGAATGAATGAATGAATGAATGAATGAATGAATGAATGAATGAATGAATGAATGAATGAATGAATGAATGAATGAATGCATGAATGAATGTGCATTTCAGTGATTAAGCTCGACAGTTGATAAATTGCGACATTACAGTTTAATAATTGTGGTTATCTGCTTGGAAGATAACAATTTGTTTATGTCAATGACCATAAATCATCACATGGACCCTCTAATTACGGTGTCCCTCTGGGTTTGATTGTAGGGCCACTCCCCTTCATCTTACACATGAATAACTTTGTTAATACCTCGACAGTACTGCACAAGTTATTAATCAACAATGACACACACACACACACGTGTTTTGTTTTTTTCCTTCTAGACCCCACAAAAAGTCAAACCAATTAGAATTAGTGAGCTTGTGAATACAAACGGCAGGAAAACTTCCTCTCAATATCAGCAAAACAAATTAAAATCATGTTTCAGCCAAATACGAAAAAACACATCGACCAAAGTCTGCTTCACAGCGTTTCTCATTGATATGAAGATGTTTTGTTTTCTAAGTTGAGACATTTCCTCAGGCTTTCTGCTCTTCTCACTCTGTATAAAACTTAGTTTGAGCCTCATATACATTCCGGCAACATCCTATGGCGCAGCTCATTTTCAAACTGACGAGAAAAAAAAAGAAAACGCTTGTCTGAAAGCCTTCAATACTTTCCTGGTATTACAATCTTCTGAGGGGTTTTGAGTACTTCTCTTTTTATAAAGTACCAGACTGTCCACCGACTTCAATCTTTCTGCCTTTGTCCATTTCTGGTCCAATATTCATCCAAACTACTGACTTATAGAAAGCAAAGTGGAAAAAGTAGCACAAAACTGTAAATTAAGACGGATGGCACACAGACGCAGTCTGAATACAAAATACGCAGGCTGCTACTTTTCGTCCTCGGTCCACCGTGTTTTCTACTATCAGCCAATGAAGCAGCTGTCTGAGTGTAAAACATCTCCTCCGACTGGCCGCCGCTCAGAAATCAGACAAAATGAAATCCTGGATGTGACCTGCAGCGATGTGAAGAGTGCAAACAGAGATATGGGAAAATGTTTGTCTCTTACCTTCATGAAGTATTCATCAAGAGCAGCAGAGGGGAAGAAAGAGAAAGATTCTGTGTTAATATGTTAGTTCAACAGTCACACTTAAACTCATCCTAACAAAGCTTAAGATGAGTTTATCTCTATACACTTTATCTGTTAAGTACATGAATGGGACAAATATCAAGATAATACTTCTTTTTTTAAAAAAATTTTTTTAAATTAATATTAGAAAATGTGCTCATTTGGGCCACAATTGGCGAACAGCCGCCATATTCTTCAAAATGGCCGACTTCCTGTTGCATTTTCAGTCTGTGTGTAAGAGACTACTTTAGTATGTCTTGTTTTCGTAGCTGAAACGTAATGCAGGGGCTTCATTTTCTGAATCGTACCTCGAGCAGCACTTAAAAGACAGTTTGAGAATCACAGCTCTTTTGTCAATTATTTTACTATTTAATATATTTTGAGTTTTATGAGTGTGAAGCTCACAGAAAGTGAAAACCTAGCATTTCTAGTAGAATGATAAGAAGAATGATGGCTATCGATTTAATAAAAATAACTCACTGTATGTCTCCTGGTTCCTTCTCACTGTCCCCCAATTAGTATTTAGAGTATATAATTTTGACACATATGGTCAGAAAGACAATAAATGTACATATTGATTAACAGTTTGCTCGAACATGAAAATACGTAAACCAGTTTAAACCGGTGAGACGGTGAGAAAGTTCCCGCATGATAAGACATTCAGCTGTTGGTGCAGACTGACGATCGTTTCTTCATCTTTACGTAATGAGGTCTCATGCATAAAAGTTTGTGTCTATTATCTATGGACTGTTTATAATTATTCAAGATTTCTCCCCTCAAGCAAAGACAAATGTTCAAATTAATGATTTCAGAGCTAAAAGCAGCATCAAAGTGTTGTCTTTTTATTTCTTTAATTTTCTGCCCGTTTCGATGAGCTGAAATATAAGACCACGTACACGTCTAATATAATCCGAAGATAGGGCCCAATTTTCAGATTAGCTGATGAGACTGTGGATCTGATTTACTGAGTTTCTATGTAGAGAGTTCATAATCATTTCAAAGCTTTCAAAGTTTACATCCATTTTCATTTAAACATTCGGTACATCAGGCCCAAACTGGGTTTGCACCAACGGATGAGGCGTATTGGAACAGAACTGTGTGAATGAATGGAAAGGCAGGTGCCGAGTGACGGAGGAATATCAGCCATGTGGAGATTTTTCACGATAAACAAGACAAAATGATGCATTTTTGAGCAGAAGGGAAAACACTCAGCCAGTTTATATTTAATAGAGGCAGTACACAGCCTGAGCCAGGCCAGTAAATAAAACATCTTGTGAGAATGATGAATGGTATTTCAGGTTGTTAATTATAACACACGGAAGCAACAGATGAGAAATGAGAGGCGCAGACATCTGGAAGAAATGTCCTAAAAATTGCCGTCGGTTTGAAGTGTCGTCATGCGAGTGCGAAGGCCTGAATGGAAGACGATGTCACAGAATAGAACGATTGTTAAAATGTGTGTTGTATTGTTTATTGTTTTGTTTGAGAGACGTGTACATGATGGTGAATCCATGTTTGACAAACAGATTGAACATTCAGGAGTCACTCAGGAAACGTTGCTCCAGCCAATACGTACATTATTCTTAAATTAAGACTGCTTTCTATATACTAATCTCTCTACTTGGTATCTCAAGTACTTACAAATATCAGAGTACATTCTCAGGGGATAAAAAGTGGAAGTTGAATCTCTAATAAGACAAAGAATCAGACAGTGAAGTGAACAATGTGCAGAATAAAGTTCCTCGTGTTCCACTTGGATCATCAGTTTAACTACTTGACTTCAAGACTAAATTCATCATTTGCTCTCAATCAGCGGGAGAGAAAACAAAGCCGGCGACGGATGACGTCTCTAGCAATGTAGTAGAAAGTAGTAGTACTTTGTGTAATTTAATGAGCTTTAAAATCAATCAGAGACAATAAAAACTCAATATGTTCACAACAAAACTGTTACATATTGTTTACACCTGCAGGCACAAACAGCCTGTGTGTGTGTGTGTGTGTGTGTGTGTGTGTGTGTGTGTGTGTGTGTGTGTGTGTGTGTGTGTGTGTGTGTGTGTGTGTGTGTGCTCCCAGTGGCTCTGTCTGGGTGGAAGTGTATATTAATGTCCTGAGTGATGCAGTGACCCTGTCACACCAAATCTACTGCTGCGTGATCACACGGCCCGGCCCTGCACAGTGTGTGTGTGTGTGTGTGTGTGTGTGTGTGTGTGTGTGTGTGTGTGTGTGTGTGTGTGTGTGTGTGTGCGCGTGCGTCCGTGCGTGCGTGCGTGCGTGTGTGTGTCAGAGCCTTCACATTGACACATGGTAGAGTGCGTGCACGGCTCAAAAGACTGTTAACCTCAGACTATTCTGCTGGCATTCAACCAGAGTAAAGTAGAGAAGGAGGAAGAGGAGGATGAGGAGCAGGAACAAAAAAATTAAATGAAAATGAGGAGGAGGAGGAGGAGGAGGAGGAGGAGGAGGAGGAAGAAAATAAGATAAGGAAGAGGAGGAGGAAAAAGATGAGCAGGAGGAAAAAAGAAGAGGAGGAGGAAGAAAATAAGAGAAGGGAAAGGAGGAAGAGGAAGAAGAGGAAGAGGAGGAGGAAGAAGAAAAGAGGGAAGATGAAGATGAGGAGGAGGAGGAAGATTAAAAAAAAGGAGGATTTCAACATTTCAGAATTCAAAATGATGCATTTTGACTGTAAACATATATATTGAGATTAATCATAGTGATTCAGACGGCGCTCTACACCTCACACTGGACCCCAGGTCTTCTTACTGCGTTGCACCAAATATACGATGTGAATTATACTAATGTTTTTAAAATCGCTTGTGGTTATATTTCTAATATATATAGAAGCGTCACTCAGTCTCCTTCAGTCTCAGTCGTTGGTCCGGCCCGGACCGTGTTCACCGTGTTCATCAAGCAAACTGTGATTAATAAACACGTGAAAAAAAAATATGAATCTCAACCAATTAGGTGACAGTAGGTTTCCTGTGCACCGACACTGGAACACAAATTGATACGACGACAATAAACACAAATGAGATTGATGAGGCCGCAGACGAGGCGCACGTTTAACAATGTACGGCTTAATAATATGTTATCTTATATACACATGTCAAAGTGTCTATTATGAAGGATGCCCTGCACACACACACACACACACACACACACACACACACACACACACACACACACACACACACACACACACACACACACACACACACACACACACACAGGGTATTTAGCATATTGTGGTGCCCGCAGCCAGCAAATTAGTCACATCTGAAACAGTCTAATTAACCCAGAGGAGCTTAACCCACTTATCACAGCCAGCAGAGAGTGAGAGACACAGGCATACACACACACACACACACACACACACACACACACACACACACACACACACACACACACACACACACACACACACACACACACACACACACACACACACACACACACAGGGGAGAGAGTGACAGACTCGGACTATCTTCTGCACTGATTGATTTCTCTCATCAGGAGAGTGAGACTGTGTGTGTGTGTGTGTGTGTGTGTCTGTGTGTTTACTTTTCCCATATGATTACAAAGTCAACCCTATCTTGTCCAATATGCACATCTAAAACACACACACTCACCCACACACACACTCACACACACTCCATATAAGGACATTACAGTCACTCGTTTCCTGCAGGCTTCATTCTAAACGGCTCTGAAGACTTTCCAAACTTCAACCCACCTACTTCTCTCGTCTCTCCCGTCTTTCCTCCACAACTGTCTCACAACAAGTCGTCAATCGAGGCCGGAGTTCTTTCATCACAACAAGTGAGACAGTTAATAAGCGATGCTGAGAGCCACAGGAAGTCGTGTTGGTCAATCAAACCGTCTGATAAACATGTCCCCCTTCTGGTTTTGCACTAAGGTTGCAGGTTTGATTCCCTATCTGTCCACACGTCGAAGTGTCCTTGAGCAAAACACTGAACCCCAAACTCTTAGGGATGGAGTGAGCGTCTTGCATGGCAGCCGCCTCCACTGGTGTGTGAATGTGTGTGTGAATGGGTGAATGTGGTTCACAACGTAAAGCCTTTTGGGGCCGTCTGTATAATTCTCTGGCGTCCCCCCGCCATTATAAATAGTTCTTATGTTAGTCTCCACACACACACACACACACACACACACACACACACACACACACACACACACACACGATCCAGAGTTTAAGGAGTAGAATAACTTTGCGTGTGTGTCCACCCTAACATCTTGTGATTTATGACACGCTCATTTGAAAACAAAGAGAAAAGCTCGTTAGTTGTGGTTATAATTAAAGGGGCGTGGCTTCCCATGATGCACATGCTCCATAACGGCATCGTCTCATCCGTCTTTGCTTTAACGCGGCTGCTCGTGTGTTTAATTCTGTGTTCTGTGCTGCAGGACAATGCAATGGATTTCACTCTCACTGTGTGTGTGTGTGTGTGTGTGTGTGTGTGTGTGTGTGTGTGTGTGTGTACTCTGGTCTCGATTGAAAATTCAGTAGAGCAGACCCCCCCCACCCCCTCACTCCCCCCCTCCATCACTCCTGGTTTGAGTGTCATCTCTTCTGTCAGCATGCGGCCCAGACACCAGCGCCGCTCCTCATTTCTATCTCATGGCAGCCACAAAGGCATCGTCCACTGCAGGAAACACAGGCCGCCGCGTGAAATCCTCCCAAACAACACTCCGTGATACTGTTCTGCTGCAGGAGAGGCTCTGCTTCGAAAACCACCGTCTGGCTTTCCCTTCAATGCGGTTGTTTCTGCACACGACCCAAGCGCGGTGGCCGAGGGGTCGCTGGGTCCCTGAGCAGGACGCTGGACCCCCAAAGTGTCATGAGTTCCGTTCGTTTTCAGGGATTGTAGCTTGTGTTCATAAATCCGTGTGTGATGGACTGTTGGTCAGGCCCCAGGGTGGAAAGTCGAGCTGTGCAACATGACGATATACAGTATATCACCGTAGGATATAACCCTCAAGTGTATACATCATCATTTTAACATGCAGGCTACTTGGTTAGCTCTGTTGCTACACCAGCGCTGACGTCGCTATGGCTGTGGATTTAGTACACCGTGTAATGCAGTGCTCAACGTCTGAATGACCGCTGGGCAATCCAAATGTAACAACAGCAACGCGACTACTTTGTGGTACAGTTTTTACGTCCCGGATGTACAGCAGCACCGGTTGCTAGGGCGTAAATAGAGGCAATGCAGCGTGGCGGAGGTGGAGGCGGAGGCGAGCGCGAAGGAAAGTGAAAATAGCGTTACCGGTAACTCCTGACGGCCAAATGAAGCTTCGTGAGCCACTTTCTTTACTTTCGGAAGCCACCAGATGGCGCTGTCTGTTGAACAGATGTTTGAAAACACACCGCTTTGCCAAGTCTCTTCAGCCTCTATCTTCAAACCAAGAGCGCCATCTGGTGGAGTCGGAAACTGAATAAAGTGGTTCATGAAGCTTCATGAAGCTTCGTTTGGCCGTCACTACCGGTAACCTTCCATCAGACTCGGATCCAGAAACGGAACAGCAAGAAGAAAACCGGAAAGGAGGAATTCCATCGTTTGGCTTTGGTTTGGGTTGAAAACTTCAGACACCGACCGGACAAGCGGATTCTGCAAAACATGCTGACGACAAGTCGCCGCCAGCGACTCGAACACATCGAGTCGTTTTTCAGCCACTTAAAGCCACGGCATGAAAAACGGCTCACAGACAGTGGCGTTACCTCAAAACCTCAAAGTGATGAAAAGAAGAATAAAAACACAGAACGAGCCTCAAAAAAGTGCAAATATAGATAAAAAGATTCTACATGAAGATGTAAAAGTTGATATATGAGACAGAAACGTGAAAAATGTTTAATTCTTTGAAAGGAAGAAACATTTTTTTATTTTAAATGAGCCTCTTTTGAGCAACTCAAAAAGTTCTAATGTTGTAAAGCCATCAGTGTGTTCAGTGTTCAGTCTAGTGAGAGGTGAAGTACGGAATAACATCCAGCAAACTTGTGGATTATAGGAATGACTTGCACTTCAATTTAAGAGACAGACAACACGGGATTATCCCCGGGGGCTCCACACTCACTTCACGGCCTCGGAAAAGCCGGCGACTCAATGCCTGAGCCTCCACTTCACTGCTCAAGCACTCGCAGGGAAAACTGACCACAGTTCTACTTTTGTGCGCCTCCCGTAGAGCAGCAGCGTCAGAACATAGAGCCCAGTCCGACACGAGGAGTGAAAATCGTGAAGTAAATGCTTGATAGTATAAACAAAACTGAAGACGGTAGGACGAAAGAACAGAAAGTAAAGGAGCTGATTCTGGTGCAAACTGCTGGGCTGAATATATATTCCCTCAATATAGATTGTGCAGTGAAATAAAGTGACTTGGGGCAGGAGAGTAGGACAGATTGCACAGATCCATCGTGAATATCGGTGAGACGTGATTTCTTAATGAAAGTTTTTCATCATTATTTACGGGACCGAGCGAAAACAAACAGCTGGACCAACTTCATCCAAACGCTTCAGTTGGTGACAGAACGTAAGGTTCTGAATTAGAAGTCACCAATCGAAGCAATTCAATTAAGTTGGTTCAACCATTTCTAGCAATTTTCTTTTCTTCAGGAAAGGTTAACATGCGACCATTTTACAGGTTTGGCACACTTTGAGATATAAACGGGTTTTATTCATGACCTCGGAAACTGAAACTGTAGTTTGCAGGTTCCCCCTGTGCGTGCGCTGACGCTGCTTCGGGTCCTGTGGTTTCCCCGTGTGTGACTGTGTGTGTGTGTGTGTGCGTCGAGTGCTGGACGGCTCGCCGGTCCAGGTGGACCTGCCTTCACACTGATCTGGGACGGACTCCAGAGTCCCCCCCACCCCCTCCCCCACCCCCCCCTCAGCCTGGCTTGAATAAAGCAGTGCAGATGATGGATGTATGGAGTCCGGAGACGGTGAAAACAAGCAGGATGTGGCCCCTCCAGGACCGGCTTCTGGCTCCGGACCTCCATTTGGCCGGGGGCAGCCCTGCTCGGGCCCTCGGTGTGCCTGACTCACCGGTGTGTGTGAATGTTAGCAGTAAACAAGTGAAGACAGAAAGCGGCGCAGTATGAATGATTCATAACTTCCAGCAGACAAACTGATGGAGGAGCCGGCTGCTGCAGTGCAGACCCCGGCTCCTGTGTGTTAATCCCTGACTGCAGGTACACATCCTGCTCACCACACTTCCATCAGGGCTGGGTGAGCCCCCACCCCCAACCCCCCCACCCACCACCCCCCACCACCAACAAATGCTGCAATGGATGGATGTTCCAGTCAAACTCCAGCATTTCTGCAGCCCGAGGAATCAAAATAAGAAAGTGTGGATGAAGGTGAAGCCCACCAAAGTGCAGTAACCTCGTCTCCATGAGCTTTCTGTGGGTCGACGGGATGAAACAACGGCTTGAAAGCAGGGTCTCTCTCTCTCTCTCTCTCTCTCTCGTACTGAAGGGTTGAAGGTAAAACCTGCGGTTTTCTCTTTGTGTAAATGTGCTGCAGTAAAATCTCACACCGGGATGGAAACATAAACCCTCGAGTGCTTGTTTGAGCCGGCCGAGCGGAAATAAGAAAATACCAGAAACACAGTAAGTCCTTAATGTAATGAAGCCTCCTTCCGATTGCGTGTGTGTGTGTGTGTGTGTGTGTGTGTGTGTGTGTGTGTGTGTGTGTGTGTGTGTGTGTGTGTGTGTGGATGATGTCATATGCTGCTTCTAAGTAGGCTTCAGCCACAAACAGAGGACATCTGCATCCTGCACGCACACACACACACACACACACACACACACACACACACACACACACACACACACACACACACACACACACACACACACACACACACACACACACACACACACACACACTCACATACACACACGGTATCTCCTGCTTTACTCTGCTGTGACAAAGTGTTGACTTCAGCACCTCTCCCCAGCATGAGTCTCTCTCTCTCTCTCTCTCTCTCTCTCTCTCTCTCTCCCTCCCTCCCCCTTTCTCTCTCTCTCACTGTAGTAATCAATCATCAGAGCAGCCGCTCTCTCTCTCCCCTTTGGGCTGACAGCTCCTATTTGTTATACCGCTTCCACAATGCACAATGCTGGGCTGCGCTATTCACTGGCATGGGAAAAACATTCTCACACACACACACACACACACACACACACACACACACACACACACACACACACACACACACACACACACACACATACACACACACACACACACACACACACACACACACACACACTACGTGATTGCCAGTGTTTTGAAGTCCTTGGTGTAAACAAACACACACACACACACACACACACACACACACACACACACTGTAAAAACTTGTGTTCAGAAATGATTAAAAAAAGCGTAGAAATGTAATATTATGAAGATTCTGAACGTAAAAAATGAACTAGATATAATTATCTGTTAAATCTGTTAGCGCTAATACGTCTGTGAAAATAGACTGATGGACTCAACACTTGGCACAAACGTATATTTAACTCTGTAGTTTAGACAAACATACTGCATATAGGTGTAAAATCCTACTAAATCCTACTAACTCCTGGTTAAAAAAAAACAACAATAAAAACATTGATCAAATGAAGTCAGGGTGGAACCTGAAACAACTGCAACAAATTTGTACTGTATAGAAATGTAAACAGGTTCGACTGTGTAGCAAAGAGAATGTGTGTGTGTGTGCGTGTGTGTGTGTGTGTGTGTGTGTGTGTGTGTAGTCTTGCCGACTTCAGCATTTTTCTCCACATTATTCTTGGTCATTTGATTTGAGAGGCTCTCAGGATGAACCTGCAGAGGCAAGCACTTTTGTAGCAGCAGCAATGCGCACACACACACACACACACACACACACACACACACACACACACACGCACACACACACACACACGCTCCTACACATGCATGCACCAGATCTTTATGAAGCAGTCAATATTCAACTGCAGAAAAATGACACCTTTGTTCGCATGTATGCCACACACACACACACACACACACACACACACACACACACACACACACACACACACACACACACACACACACACACACACACACACACACACACACACACACACACACACACACACACACAGACACACTGCTCCCCCCTCCTCTCCACAGATTTTCATCTAATGAATGCAAACGACCTGAAAATTCATCTGTGCGCCGGCGTCACGTCTGCAGATCTGTGAGTCCGTTTATGGAAACTCATTTCAGCCTGCAGAGGGAAGGAATGTGAACTGGAATGACAAAAATTAAAATGCTCAAGTGTGTTCAAAATAAAAAATCTCTGCTGTTATTACACGTGTACCTCACATGCACTGATAAAAAAAAAGAAAAAGAGATTGAGTCAAAGCATGAATGTGAATTTTGAAGTGATGCACCTGCTGCTTTCCTGGTTGCAAAAAAAAAAAAAAACAACAACTTTTATTTATTACTACTTAAATTAAACATGTATCACTTGACAGAGACTGACTGTTGTTGTTTGTTTTTTTTAGAATGGCTTCAGTCCTGGATATGTTTACTAAGACCGAACTACATTCTGAAAGATTCAAAGCAAGTGAGTGAAAATCTTTATAAAAGAAAAAAAAAGCAAGAGTCACAAAATGAGTCTGGTCGTCACTAAACCAAAGGAACAAGTCAGATTGTTGGTATTCACTATGTCCTAAGTACGATATCGCTGATCGACTGAACCGATACCAAGTACAGCTAATCGCCGATACTAAGACGATACAACGCAACACAGATACTTAGCAAATACAGATTAATTATCGGCTTATCCTGTAAGAAAAAGTAGTTCAATATATTTTCCTTTAAAGGGCTCATATTATACAAAATTCAGTTCCTAAAGGTTTTTCAACTGTAATAATCGTCCCCTTACCTGGACTGACGCCCCAGAAGTGAAGAAAGTCTGTCCTCTCTCTCCCTGGCTTGTTTCAGTTTTTAAAAAGTGTGTTGCTCCAACCAGCCAATCAGAAATCAAACCCTATATAGTGTCATCGGGGGTTTAGCCAATCACAATCAAGGTAGGCCCTCCCTTTGACTCCTCCCACAATGAGACAGCTCTGCTCTGGCACATGGCACCATGAGAGGAAGTACTTCCTCCTCTTCCCAAGATGGGCATGTGTGGGCGGAGCCAGTCCAGCTCACACAGACACAGCAGATTCTGAATGTAGCTCCTATGGTCCAATATTCAAATGGAGGAAAATCAAGGAGAAGCTGGATTTCGAGCAATAAACTTTAAATAAAACCTTTTTGGATCAACGAGACCATGTGAAAGTGTTGAAAAGCTGGATTATATGAGTCTTTTAAAATCGCAGGTAATAAGAGGTAACCAGTTTTTTTAATTAGTTAGCATTGTGGAGTAGCGTTATGGCCGCGAGCCAACAGTGGAGGAAGACAAGAGTTTTACCAACCAGCAGGGAAAAGGATAAAAATAGTATATTGACGCTTCAAATATTAACTCCAAACTAAACGGTTTTAAAAATGTTTTAAAGATTTATTGATACATTTGAATCTAAACTGTCTGCATCTGATTGCTTGGTTGTAACCTGAAGGTCTTCAATCCCGCCGGGGGTCCAATCGACTTTACCTACTTCATGCATGTGATTGCTTCAGCAGCCTCACTTGTGCCTCACATAATCAGTCACATTCACCCTTCAGTGGTGACAGCTGCAATTCAAGTGGGAGCGATGTCAGGTTCACGGTCTTCAGGACACTGGGACGCCGGGACAGATGGAGGATCGACCCGACAACCTCGGCGGACGACCCGATTTCACAAACGGAGCCACAGCCGAGGTGAGAGGGGCTCGTCAGCTACATGCAGGTAACCTCAGACTCCCGCTGGAGATCGCGCTGTTTCGTCTGCTTTATTCTCACAATATGCTTTTTCCCTCAAACATGCAAAAGCAAAGCGAGTGCGATCACACTCTTTACTAGCAGCCTCTACCACTGGGTGGCAGCATGGAGTTAAACATGCCGCAAGCAGAGCGAGAAACCCAATCCGTCCTGAGAGGATCTGTTGGTTCCGGACCAGGTCCGGAACGATCCCGGCCATATTGGTATTCCATGACTTGTGCCGGGACAGATTTCGAGCTCAGTGCCCAAGAGGAGCGACACACAAAGTCACATGACTGCTGGAGACTGACCGGGGAGAAATAACGTGGGATACCCGCTGAAAACGGTTTGAGAGTGTTGAGAGAGTACAGGACTGCCCAGGACGCGTTGTCCTCTCAGGTCCTACAGAATCTGTTTCAGGCTTAATTTAGACGCACGAGACAACACTAAGTCCATGGATGTTTATCACCAGAGTTTCTAAAACATTCCCAGGAAAAAAAAAAGCTTGATGCTATCAAGTTAATTCGCGCCCCTCCAGTCTTTTCTTACAACTTAGCACCAAAGGGTATTTTAGTTATTACGCTCAACAACTACAACCAACGGAGACGTCCACCTTCACCACACTGACAGCAGATAAACTGATGAATCTGAGCACAGCAACAACACGAAATCCAGGAGTCTGGGAGTTACCGCGTCCAAGGACTGGAAACCCTGATCAAATGAATACAACTGTTCTTTATTTTATTAAGCCACACATTTGTATGACCGAATTTGTTTGTGTTGAAAAGGGATCAATAGGAAATAAGATCCTGTAAAACGTGTTCCACTGCTCATTGCGACTTGATTGTGCTTTTGTTTTGTTTGTGTGGATTTTGCAGGTGAATCAGTAAGAATCCGACCATAAGATCAAACAGGAGCTTTTAAATGAGCGTCCAGCGTGTTTTAGAGCCCGTTAACACAGAAGCATCGGCTGAACAGCGAACGAGTCATAATTTAGAGGAAATAAGTGCAATCTAGGCACAAAGAAGTACAACACACACAAAGTAAAATACCTTCAATTAATAAAAAGTTGTGGAGAGCCAGTTAAGGGAATGTTTCTCACATTAACAGCAGTATCACTGCAGAAGGCTGAGCTGATTTATCACAATCATAAACAGCAGAAGCATTTTCAGGCTTCATAAATCACACTGCCTCTTGTACAATAGTCTATTAGCATAAACTCCTCCCAGTATTTTGGAAGATACGGGTAACATGCCCAATGTTCCATATTCATGAAGGCAGTAAATGGAGAGTGTGTGCTTCGTCGTGTCTCAGAGTCGGAGTATCCTGTGTGAGCAGGATTGTGTTGTCTTTTATAAATCGCACATTGAAGAGAAAAAAAAGAAAAATGGTCCATCAGACACTAATCCAGCAATGGGGTGGTGATGTGGTGAACACTCTGTTTGTCATCCTCCTACACTTTGGTGTAAATGGAGTCAAAAACTCAGCGACAGGCCAGAAGGTACCGGCCGAGCCTCATTCCCAAATTGGAGAGCAGGAATTTAGCCCGACATGATGGCGGCTCGCAAAGAGAGCACATCTAATGGGGCATTCTGGTGGTTTCCTTCATGAGGCAGTCGCCGCTGTGTTCTGGCTCTTCAGCCGGTCCGTCCTCTCTCACACTCCAACTCCCCGCTGGCGGAATACTTTTCTGCTGAGTTTACCACACGGCACACACACACACACACACACACACACACACACACACACACACACACACACACACACACACACACACACACACGAACACACACTCGACGCTGCCTTTCAGTGGCATTATGTAATGGCAGGCTGCGTTTTTTTTTTTTTTTCCTTCTCCAGTACAGTTATACAACGTGAGTCGTGAATGTTCTGAGCTGGATGCCAAGGCAGCAGAGAGCCTGGAGGAGAAGGAGAGGATCTGTGTGGTACGGAGACGAGGACGCCACGAGTGGTTCAGGTTGGCCACGACGTGGATGGGTCAGATGAAGAGGAATGCCCCCCCCCCACCACCACCACCCCCGCCGGGGATCAATAGTGTGACTTAACTACCTCGACACACCACGGACCGTAACCGAGGTCAGCACCATGGACAGAGGCATGGAGCCGAGTCCTGCTACCGAACGAGCAGTTTTCAAACTTCCAACTCATCTTAAATCACTTTAAACAGCGCCGATGGTGCTGAGCATATCACACAAAAGCGAGTGACGGGAGGCCGTTACAGGAGTAAATAATGCAGCAAAACTAAATAATACAAAAAGAAGAGAAAAAATAAAAAATAAATAACACTGCAGCGCATCAGCTAATGTCTCATGCAGGAGAAAAATTACCTTATTTTTTAATAATGCGGCAAAAAAAAACTAGTGCCACCACACCACCTCTTATCTTAAATGTGTAAAGAAAATGCAGCGACGCACGAAAAGGTGCGGTCTGACTGAAAACAGCGTTCCCTTTGTGAATGAAGTGGAAAGCAGGGGAAGGAGCGCGGGGAGAAGAGGGAAATGGTGCACTCATCTGAATGAGTGAATAATGTGTTTTCTCGGTGGACCGGGTCTCAGATGGGCACCGCGGCAGGACCATCCATCAGGCAACCGTGTCAGATTTATTAGGACTATGTGGGCCATGTTAATGGAGATTTAGGCTTAATGAAGAAATTTGGTGACCATAATGCATCTGGTTGTGACATCACATGCGACCTCCCCCTCTGAGATGACAAACACGGAGCGGGGGCGATGAATCAGCCCGAGAGCAGACTCATGAGGACACTGTGCGGTCGGACTGATTGTCACTGGCTGATCCTTTAATGTGGGGATGACTGTAATTATACTGCTGATAATATGTGAAATTTCTACCCCCTGGGAGCGACGCGGCTCTGGATGTGCTTCAGTTATATTAACACACACACAGAGGGACACTTTCTCTGCAGTCACATGCAGCGTTTAGTGGACGTGCAGGACTTTTCATCCCCCGACATGTCCCTCTGTCTGCTGCTGCCATACAAAACCACTCCTTTCTAAAAGAAAAAAAATAACGAACTCATTTGGATGATCTTAAAATTTGAGCTCATATTCATGATAAATAATCTCCAAAACATAAATGATGAGGCGATTTTAACTCAAAGTTAAGTACAATTCACGCAATGATATCATTCTTTACTGCTTTTAACAATTTAAGTAATGGTGGAAGCTGGTTAAAAATGAATGAAAATGATTATGGGCTTCACAATAAATGAAATGAAACGTCAGTGTTTGACACAAAAAGCACCACTTTTCAGTTCGAAATGATTCTGAGAAGAAAAACCAAATAAATAGTCCTACATAACTTTACACGTCCAAATAATTTGTATTTATTTTGGTTCCGACCGTTGATAATTGTGTGTCGTTTAAAATCACACAGTAGTAATAACCTTAGCATTATCTGGGGGCTGCACGTTCAGCATTAGTTATTTGACTTAACATTTAAACCTTCCGATCGACACACTTTGACGAAGCGTGGATCATAGTGTCATTTTATTTATTTACTTTATACTGGAACACTGAATCAACAAACAACAACAACATACTTTTACGTGTATTTCTTTTATGAAAGTCGTACTTCGGACAGTTTAAACTACAAACAAAATGATCCGACATGGAGGCGATATTTTAGTGAAAGTATTTATCATTGCATATGGAAACTCGCCGGTCTGTCTGCACAGATGAATGTCTTCGTACGCACTGAATAATCTTATTACATGTACAAACTTAAATACTGATTTTTGACACATTTGAAAACCTAATTACAGACAAATTCAGCAGATTCCCATTTGCAATGAGAAATTCTTTTACACATTGACCAATCCCGGACACACTGATTGATTTACAGGCAATTCTCCGTATGACAAATAGTTTTGCCACATTAAAGCCGCCGTAATCCGAGCTTTAAGCTTTTTGATCTATTCCATCTTTACTACATTGACTTTGATTAAATTTGCCTGATTTTCCACAGTTTCTCCAGAGTCACACTCATTCAAACGCACCGGGCAACATATAACCAAGATCAGAACAAGCCCGAACCATTAAATTAACGTTACGACGTGTGAGATCTCGGTGCACGGACTCATGAGAGATGAGAGGCTGAACAAGTCAGGAGGAAACGAAACGAAATCAACTCCACCAACTGAGCCACAGCAAAAAGAAAAAATCACTCAAAGGATGACCATGGATGAAAACATAGTTAACGTGTCCGTCATCTGCTTAGACTGTCACTTCCTCTAACCATGTTTAGTTTTAGTTTAACGAGACAAAGAAGGAATGGCAGCATTGAAGACACTCGCTCGTCTCGTACAGAAAAGCATTAACGCATTGCAGATGTGAACAAGGTGAAACTCTTTGGTCACAATAAGCACAAGGGGAAAAGTTCATACTCTGTAAATGTTCCATTAACCCTTTATAGGCCACTTATTAAAATACAGCTGTGTCTTTTTCATATATAGTTTGTAGGATAGTGATTGTTATTTTTTAGTGTTGTGCCGATACCGATACCAGGATCGGGAGGCGGGGCCGATACCACACTAAAAGCTGGTATCGGTATCGGCAGGTAAGAACTATTAACTATACACAGCGACGTGTGTTTTTCTCTCTCCTGACTCTCACTCACTGCTGCCCTGACTCCTGATCCATGTATGGTGACGTATTCAGTGCATGCCAAGGAAAGCCTCATATCTATATTATTTGTTATTTTACTTTAAATTTAACTGGGGTTGGACTACTGTTTTACATGTATTTACCGGTATAAAGATATTGCAGTATTTTTTGGGCATTTATGGAGCTAAAACTCAGGTTTAAGAAAAGTTTATTCTTTTTTCAGTTTCACCCATAACAGGTACGAAATAAAAAAGTTGTCCTATATTTACTGTGTTGGTGTTTTTTTCCTGTTTCACAAAGGCTGAAGCAGCCAGATGAAGCCATGATAGCAATGATTTATACAACCAGGTGAGTATGCAGTTCTTAAGAAATGGAAGAAAAACAGGCCAAATCTTTTTTAAAACACTGCGGTACAGGCAAATATCGGTATCGGCGAGTATCGGTATCAGCCTATACTATGCAACCAGGTATCGGTATCGGTATCGGTATCGGGACATACAATTGGTATCGGAACAACACTATTTATTTTTCAGATTCTTCTTATTCTCCTAGACTCTTCACAGCTGCAAAACCTGCATCTGCGTTCCAGATGAGGAGGAAATGATCAGGCTGCGTTGGAGGAATAACAGGTGGAACCTGCCGGTGATATTTAGCCGTCGCTCCTTCCTTTTTCTTTTGAAGTTCCTGCTGCCGTCATGCAAACGTCTGCTGAAACTCTGTGAAGGCCTTCGGTGACCAAGATGTTTAACGATTTCCAGAAGCTTCCAAATCATCCCAAACTGAATGTTTAAATATCAGATTTTCCACGCTCAGCTTCCTGATCAGTTGAAATGATCCAACATATTCAGTCCAGGAGCAGAGTGTGTAAAACGACCTCTGCATTATAGGCTGGAGGTTTGGTCTGGGTGTGTGGTTGGCGGAGTGTGTCGCGTCGGTGGTTTTCAGCTCCGTGTGTTCAGTGGAAATGTTTTATTCTGACCATCGGGGCCACAGAAGCTTCTGTACAGTAGAATCGAAGCTTTTCAAAGCTTCAAACAAATAAATCAGGGAGCACGTCGAGTTTTACACTGAAAACAGTGTCGGCAACTGATCATATTAAGTAACAAGAAGGATGTGTGTGTGTGGGTGTGTGTGTGTGGGTGGGGGGACTGGATGATCAGCACATTAAAAGGAAGGGCTAGAACCATATGTTAATTATGTAAATGATTGGCTTTAATCAGGCTCAGCCATGTAGTAAGTTAGTGGGGAAGGAGAATGTGTAGAACCAGCACAATCCCAATTAATATTCATCTAGAACGGAGTGTGTGTGTGTGTGTGTGTGTGTGTGTGTGTGTGTGTGTGTGTGTGTGTGTGTACTGAGTGAGGATGAATTAATAGTCTGATGAGGGATGAAAGAGCTGGAGTGGCTCGGCTCTGCTCCCCATCTGTCTTCACCTCAGTTGCCTTTGAACACACACACACACACACACACACACACACACACACACACACACACACACACACACACACACACACACACACACACACACACACACACACAGAGGATGTGTGCGTCCAGCGAGACGAGAATATTCCCTTCTTCCGCCAGACAAATGGGCTAAGTTTGAATTTTAGCACATCTGAAGCGGCGTGGGGCGCCACCGGAAGAAGCCACGTGGCGTTTGTGGGCAACGCTGTCGTGAGGCCCATCTGCTCCGTTCCCACAGAACAACAAACAAACATACACAGCACCAATGAGTGATCAATTCTCTTTCACTCGTGGATACGGCTCCCAGGTCTGGTGTTGACGCACCACACATGCTAATAAAATGCTTCCTTATTCCAGTCGGATTCGTCGGAGGCTTCCAGCATTACAGGAACTGTGTGACTCAACACTCCTATAAGACAACTGATGTAAAGTAGGTTATGAAACTGCTATCCCGCTCTCTAAGCACTCATAAATAGCTTTTTTTTTTTTTTGTCTGTAGGTGTAGCTCTGAGTGTCTCTTTGTAGGCGTTTGTGTCCCGCGGTTCTCTAAGCCAGTCGAGCTGAGGAGACGTCAACATGCTGTCGGCGCTTTTAAAAAGGGGGTTTTTCCTCGGAATAAACCCGATCTAATCGAAACTGTTGACACCGACACCAGAGTAAACTACCTCACCTTTTTATTCTTTACTCGTCCGATCGATTCACGGAGCAAAGCAAAATCTGAAGTTGCCAAATTTGTAGTCGAGGTTGGAGGTAGAAAAAAAAAACCCTGACATATTTCTAAATGCATGAATAAAAGTTGAAGGTATCTGCATGAAGGGAAGCCAATGGATTTGTGACGTCTAATTTAGGTAAGAGCTCACTTGTTTTGTGCTGCCTTTGTGATTTTGTCCACATCCCATTAAACTCCATAACTGAATTATTGACAGAGGGAAGAAGTCGACATGAAGTAAAGCCACTTAGAATATATATACCAAATGCATTAGAGTAATATACTGCATGCTTCGCGTGTGTGTGTGTGTGTGTGTGTGTGTGTGTGTGTGTGTGTGTGTGTGTGTGTGTGTGTGTGTGTGTGTGTGTGCAGAACATTCATACAGCTCAATAGTTATTTAATTCCCAGCTACACCGTCCAGAAGAGGTCTCTCTCCTCCGTCCAGGAGAGTCTGGAGCTGCTGCAGACATTAAAGACCAGATTCCCTCAGATTGTGCAAATGAAAGCTGCTTTTAAGAGTAAAAACTATGAGTGCAAACCGGAGTATTCAAGAGGGTTTTGTGTGCATTAAGCAGTGTTGAATTGTGGAATTGCTTCCCTCTTATAAAGAAGAAAAAACCCTTAGAATAAGATTTGATTCATCGCAGTTCAAATAAAAGTCTGCAAATACAGGTTGTGGGGGTCCAGATGAAGAAATGCAGCAACAGCAGCATCTCTGCTTTTTTTTTAAACTAATATTCCCACATAAACTGCTCTCAGTATAACGAGCTGGAACCGACATTCCATAATAATGAATCCAAACGGGACCATTGGATTGAATATTCAGCCATGAAGCTGCAGTATGTGGTACATTACTATACGTTTCCAGAGTGATGAGCAGAAAACATGTTTAATCCGACCGGACCGATGTCCTCCTGTGCTCCGTGCTTCTGGAGTCTTTATGTCTGTATGCATCTGGCGGTGGAACAGACGTACATGATAATTAAAGTATAAATGAAAACAAAGGCCTCCCTTTCTTGAAGAAAGTCTGCGTCACGATCTGATTTCTGTGAGAATAAACTCTATTTTGCATCAAGTTCTGCATATTTTTTACCCCATGATGATTATTATTATTAGAATTTTTCGGGAGAAATCAAGCTGTGGTTCAGTGACACTATTCGGTCCAGCAGCTCAGGACCGAAGCCCTCTGCCGGAGCTTCCAGTGGTGGACGACCAGCCGACACTGAGCTCGTCGGGCTGTGATCACAGCGACGATCAATAACCTTTTCCCACTAATATCAGCTTCTTCTGTTCAGCTGGACAGCGGGGGGCATCCTGACCTCCTCCTTCAGCCACTTCGCACAAGTCAGGAGCACAACAACAAAAGTTTAGGATGATCCTTTCAAACGGCGTAACCTTCACATCCTCCCAGCGCTCCTTCATTTCTGCTTCCAGAACATCGACTTCAAGGCCCTAATATATCCCCTCCCTCTGACAGGAACCGTTGTAACGATCAATATCAATCAATTATTCACTTCCCCTGTCATGGTCCTAATGTTATGACTGATTGCTGTGTATCATGCTCGCCGCACCGTGTGCTTACGCCCGTGCAGTCTCAGACAAAGCGCTATGATGGGATTTATCGGTGCCATTTTTTTTATTTATTTATTTATTTTTTTTAAGCATCACTTCAGAAATAGAAATAAATGGTCCATCATCAGAGAAGAAAATGATGAAATGTTTCCATAATTCAACCTCCTGCTAACACGCAGACATCTGTCACTTATCTCTGTTGATTCTCACGCAGCCGGCGCAGCAGACCATGACGTGTTGGAACACACACACACACACACACATACACACACACATGGGCTGAACATACGTGTTTGTGTGTGTGTGTGTGTGTGTGTGTGTGTGTGTGTGTGTGTGTGTGTGTGTGGGGGGGGGGGGTCTTATGTATGTGCTAATCCACCGTGCAATCAGGCGTCAGGAGTGTGTCGGGATCAATGAGCTTTGACACCGCATCAGAAGGCAGACCTCCTGATCCCGCCATCGACTAAAGAGACAGAGACATCCAGACAAGAGGAACCTTGTATAGGATTTCAGTTAAATGCTTTCTCTTCAAAAAGCTCTCAGAAATTTGGGCGAAGCAGAAAAGGGAACATGAAAGAATGGGAAGGCGGAGAGGAGAGGAAGGGAAGGGAAGCGTGGTGAGAGGAATCAATAGTGGGAGAAGTGAAGGGAGGGAGGGAGAAAGGAGCGGAAAAATGATGGGCCAAGAAGAAAATGAAGGGAAATGAAAGAAAAGCAGCAGAGGGTGTACGGCAGCAGCCTCGGAGCCATTATTCAAAGACCATAACAACATCAAATTTGCATTTTGTCATGTCAGCAGATTTGGGAGATATCGGTAATTGCCTGCTGGTGTGTGTGTGTGTGTGTGTGTGTGTGTGTGTGTGTGTGTGTGTGTGTGTGTGTGTGTGTGTGTGTGTGTGTGTGTGTGTGTGTGTGTGTGTGTGTGTGTAAGATAGAGCAAAAGAGAAATGAATGGGGTAAAATAGATTTGGTGACCTTGGAGCCATTAGCTTCCACCTCATGATGTATTTCAGCTTAAAATTAACAACTGAACGTCTCTTTTTTTTTTTCTTTCTTTTTTTTTTTTTTTTTTTTTTAACGGCCTCTGTGGTCGGCCTGCGGAATGCTGATGATGATGCTCAGGTAATTTTTATTTTCTTCCTCGAGTTCATGCTTACGACCCTCTCATTCACTCTCTGGCGTTGTTATTGAGACGCACCAGGATCTCACTGACTTAAGGTATAGAGGGTCGGGTCAATGTGATCTAAATGTGATGGAAAGTGTAAAAAAAAAAAATAAAACACAGTAACTAATCCATCAGTGAGATCATGCAGTGGTAAATCATAAAGAAACAACCTCATTCAACTGATTATAAAACAAATAAATAAGAGGTTTTCCTGGAATCGCACCTGTTTTATGATTAACATGTTCTGAAATATAACGACTGACTGTGTGAAATGTTCATCAGAGCCATTCATGTGTATTTTGTAGCCTATAAAAGCTGTTGTAATTAAAAAAAATTGAAAAAAAGGAGCCGAGTTGGCACATGTGTGCACGAGGAAGCAACGAAGTCTGGGTTTGGATGTGGAGGAGGAAGAGGAGGATGAGGAGGATGAGGAGGAGGAGGATGAGGTGGATCAATGGATTATCTACAGATCTTCCATCCAGGAGACCAGAGTCCAGTGGGGTGACCTCAAAATTTAAGTAACACGGCGCCACAAATATTGATGTTTCGGGTCAAACCTGCGTTTCTGTCCCCAGAAAAGCTCTGGAGCGGCTCCGGGAGTAAAACCTGCTCATTACAATCGTGTCCACCGAGCTGCCGTAAGTAAATATCAGCATGAACAAAATACACATAGGGACTGTGCACGACTACAAAAACTCATAGCTTTGGAGACGACAGACTGAAAAGTGCAAACTTTCACACATATTTCCAGATTTCCTTCAATATGGGCGTTGTAGTTCTCAGTAAATGGACCTGAAACAGCCCATTAGCCCTGGACTTTCTCCTCCCGGTGAAACATCTTTTCCTATTAGGTAGAGCATGTTTCACTGTTTTTCCCTCCCGACTCGACTCTCCAGCCTCAGCCTTCACCTCCGCCCCTGCAGGAGGGGGGTGATTGTACCGCCGGTAGACCTCCTAAGCATCGGCACCGCCACAGTCATTAGAAGCACCTACAGAGAGACGATCATTATCATCTTAACATCAACATCATCACCATCAAGCAAACATTAACAACTCATTCTTATCGCCGCCATCATTGCCACTGTCATCAACATCGTAAAAACACTGTCAACAAAATCATCAGCGGCGCACTATTGTGGGACGTGCCGAACTACAGTGTGTGTGTGTGAGTGTGTGTGAGTGTGTGTGAGTGTGTGTGAGAGAGAGAAATGATATCCCTGTGCTCTATGGCTAACCCAGATGAGGCCACGGTAGGAATGTTAAACAGTTCTCCGATCGATGTCAGTGAACGCAACTCAACTGCGCCATTTGTTCAGCCGTGAGAGATGTCAATACACCCATGAGGGTCATCCGTCTCTGTGATTTCCTCAGTGTGTGTGTGTGTGTGTGTGTGTGTGTGTGTGTGTGTTACCAGAGGAATATCTATGGAGTGAGAGTGAGCTGAAACCGCCTCCCTACCCGTGCACACGTGCACACGTGCACACACACACACACACACACACACACACACACACACACACACACACACACACACACACACACACACACACACACACACACACACACACACACACACACACACACACACACACACACACACACACACACACACAATGCCTGATATTCTTAAATCACATTAAAACCACTCCTCTGTCTCTAAGAACATTTCCAATTATTGCTTTAAGTGCTGTTCCATCCCTGAATGTGGAGTATCGAGTGTCACCCGGTTTATACACACATCGCTCTGAGCGTCCGGTGTTACAGAAACATTTTTTATTTTTTTTTCCCCCTTTGCAGATCGATGGACTGGAATTCAATTTGAAAGAGCTTCTAAATTCCTTTAAAAGTTAGTAAGGAATGATGTGATGCTGCACAGCTTTTTTTTTTATTTATTTATTTGTAATTCTCTCCTCACATGTCAAGGTCAGAAACGAGTGTCCAAACGGCTCCTATGAACCGGAGGAGCATCTTCACATGCAGTGAAATGACCGAACGAGCAGAGTTTCACTCATTGGAGACTCGTGACGTTTGACCCATAGTTAAGAAACATGGTGAAACATTTTCAGTCCGTTTGACTGGTTTTGTTTTGAGTGTTCTGTTTCCATGAAGACTGGATGAAGTGATCACATTGAATATCGACGCTCAGCCAGGGGATCCATCCCATAATGCTTTGTGACATGATTCCACATGCAGCTTCAGCAGGAGGGGTCGGAGATAATTTCCTTCGCCAACGAAAGTTGATTGATTGTTTGATTTATTGCTTTGTATTTATGTATGTATGTATTTTAACAACTTTTCACAAAAAACTACTCGCCCGAATTGCATGAAATTTTCAGGGATGATTTTCCATCATCCAGTGACCAATTGATTATATTTTGGGATGTTCAAGGCTAAACGTTTATGAATAAATCCCCCAAAAACTGTGAACAAATTTCCCATACTAAGCGGATGGGAGAGGCACCTCATAGAGGAGCTCAAAGGAGATCAGCGTCTGTTGCCACGGAGACAGCGTTTCACACAGTGATGTAGCTACCCGATCTACCCAGTTAGCATCGATGTGAGCTAACGGCTATCATGCTAGCGATGCTAACTCGGTCCCACAAACAAATGCGGAGTTGGCGAAGGCCTGCGCTCTACCGAGCGTAGCTCTAGTTTGTTTACGTTTCTTGCTGCGTTGCTTCAATCGGTGAAACAAAAAGAAAAGCTTCGACAGACAAGAGACGCGGTGGCGTTAGGAAGCAGACGTGAGGAGTCGGGGAGTGGAGACCATCTTCGCACCGACTCCCTCTGAAGGAAAAGTTGATGGCTGCAGGCGGAGGTTTCACCGCCTCAGCACCACGAGGAGACAGTCGCTGAGACGCTCAGGAACTACTCAAAGACCAGCAGGGACCCCCCGTCTGGTCACCGCTTCGGCCCACGGTCGCTCCTGGATCAGCCCACGGGTCACCAGAGGTACCGACTTCCCAGCCTCTCCTCCCGCGGCTGTGGTGCGGCTCTCGTTAGCGAGCTGCTCATTGGGAGTTTGTCTGACATGATAAAATCTCACTGCATCATTGACTCCGGATAATAACACAGATTGTCGTATCATTGATCCACACGATAGGACAGAAGCCACTCTTCAGTTGATAGAGTCGCTAATTACATCAGAGCGATGGAGGAAATCAGAGGTCATAATTTCATAATAAAGCCCAATTAAAGTATTTATCTGGCGCCGTGACACGGCGGTTGGTGGCAACAACGCGGTTCCTTCAACACCTCCTACAAGTCAACATCCCAAACCGCAGCCTGACGGTCCGTGGCTTTGACGTGTGTATTCTGGTGTAATCTGATTACACTATAGTGGAACCAGCAACTTCCACATTTCAGCTGAAAGTTTGTGTGACTACCTCTCGCTGCCGGCCGCGGTCCCCTTCATATGAGGAACGTTAGAAAAGTTACACGGCGTCTCCGGCCGAAGGTTTGGCGACTTCTCATGGTGTCGTTCACGTTTAAAGACGCTTTGTACGGGACGTTTTTCACACTTTTTTGTGTGTTTTTTTTTTTTTTTTTATAAACGGTTTGCCGAGTCGTTGACAAAAGTCACAGCACAGTATTCCTAAATATTACCCACGTTTTGATGTGTTTTTAGTGTATGTGCTCCAGACGGTGCGGGACTGGTGACGGAATCGGCAGAATAATCTTTGCACCTCGCTTGCCACAGTCGGTTGGATTGAACCAGTCTGGACATAATTCAGATTATTCAGAATTATTCAGGAATGCCAACACCCCACAAGAGCTTATTAACAATATCATTTCTTCCTTATCTGATTTATCTTGTTATTGGATTTATCAAATTTGTAGCTAAAAACTATTTTTATTTTGCAAATTCGAGTTTCCCGCCCCACAATCACAGCAATAAAGTTGCCCTTTTGACAATATATCTGATGTCTGCAGTCGTTACGCGCATTGAGAAAAAGAAATTGAAAATCAAATCGAAACTCCATTTTTTCTTGAGAAGAATCATAGATTTTTTATTTTTTTTAAAGCCAACCCGCTCAGCCCTGTTATCAGAGTCACTTGAATTCTTGTACTGTTCTTTATACTTTAAGGACAAAATGTCAATTTTGCTGTCAATATGTGATCCAATCCCAGCAGGTGCCATGTTAAAGGGACAGTCAGTCACTTTTTAGAGGCTGGTTTTTACGTTGAGGCTACAACCAGCAGCACGATCAGAGCAGATCTGCAGCGTTGGAAATACAAGTTGGAAGCTCTGCCCGCGACGCTTCGGGCCGTGCGGCGTACAAGGCGGCGTAGGGCGGCGTCGGGCGGCGTCGGGCAGCACACGGCACCGTGGCATCGTGACCTCCAAGCTACTAAAGTGAAGGGTGGATGTAATGGAAATGACACCCAGGACTCCCTTTAACACTTCGCTTTGACGTGTGCCATACAGCCTGCAGTGTGGAAGGCCGCATCACTACCTACACACACACACACACACACACACACACACACACACACACACACACACACACACACACACACACACACACACACACGACGACACACAACAGAACTCACAGCATATAGCGCATAGCATTTATCCCCCCCCCTTCAGCGGTGCTCGCTGCAGACAGCGAGACGCTCACCAAACCCACGAACCAACAAACCAGCAGGCTGCAGTGTGTGTGTGTGTGTGCGTGCGTGCGTGCGTGCGTGCGTGCGTGCGTGCGTGCGTGCGTGCGTGCGTGCGTGCGTGCGTGTGTGTGCGTGTGTGTGTGTGTGTGTGTTGCCTCAGCCTGTAAGGCACACTGTGACCCAGATAGCATAAAGGATTTCACGCATTCGGGATCCCTCTAAATTAAAGACACTCACTTCTCTTTCTTCTTCTTCTTCTTCTTCTTTTCTCTCTCTTCCCCATCATGGGGAGAGAAGCAGGGGCGAGGCGGGGGTGTGAGCCCAGGATTGAAATGGTGTCAGGGACAGAGGAGAGAGAGAGCGAGAGCGAGAGAGAGAGCACATCTCCGCCTTTCCTCCCCCCCTCCATCCCCTCTTCTTACTAAATCATCAAAAGGAGTTAAAATGCCAACAGACATAATGAGGTTGTGGAGTCTACCACTCTCTTCTCCCCCCCTCCACCCCTCTCTTCTCCATCTGTACCCCGCATTCACCTCTCTCCCGCACTCATGGCTTCTCGCCCTAATAGCAGGTGTTGTCGGAGGTTCACCTCTAAATCCAGCCATGTCTCACGTCGATATATTTCTTTTCTCGCTCGTTTGGTGTGTTTATGATCCTCGTGTGGGGAAGGTGGTGGAACGCTCCATTATTTATACATCAGAACAGCCTTTTCCTTCATTCACTCCATCACAATGAAGCTCTCGCTTCACTTTCCCTGGGCCTCCACCGACACACTGCCGCATCAAAAATGAAAATAATAACATTTGTAGGGTAAAACAAACGTTTTAAACCTGAAATCATTGTGTGAAGAAAACAAAATAGTATTATCATTTAATACGTTTATTCAATGTGCACATCCAGAGAGTTGGCAGATGTTTTTATTAGAAAATATAATTTCGAAAAGATATCTTTTTAAACTTTTTAAAGAAGTGTTATTTCGAAACAAGTACTGTTTTGTTGTGTTAAAAAATTTCACAAATACAAACTTTGGTCATAGAAACTTTCAGAAACGAGTAAACTTTATCGTACGTCAGGCCATTTGACGTTAATTATGGTGACATTTCATGACTTTTTACAAGTTGAAACGTATGTGAAATGTATGTATGGTAAGACGTGAAGAAGTGAAGATTATTTCTAAAATTGTGCCGCTTTAGATAGCTGGACGATTACAGAGAGTGGATAGAAGATGAAAAAAAACAAAAAAAAAAAAAGGCTGGAAGACTATGTAAGAAAAAAAAAAAGGAGATATTTGACCCCTCCTTCACCCATTTCTGCGCGCATTACAAAAAGCCTGTCAAATCTGAGCCCCGCATCCATTTTAATTATTGGAAAGATTTCAAAGTGTTTCCACTTTGAGGTGAAAAATCAGGAGAGCCTGATGGAAAACGGTGTGAATAAGCCCTGCGACTGATTTATCACTGCGGGCGAAGGTTTGAATGAGCGAGGGGGGATTCATTAAGCCGGCGTGGTCAGCCGGCGGAGTCCGGGAGCTGTCCCTTCAGCACCACCGCAGCACACCCGGTTCACTTTTCTCTCTTCACGTGGCTCTTCACAGCACATCACAGCTCCGGAGCGGCGTCACAATGTTTTATTAATCGCTGATGTTTCGGTCCCTCCGCAGCTTCATCGGGAGGAGAGAAGAGAAGAGTGCAGTGGAGAAACCACTCCGGATGAAGGCCCGCGGGGAGAGAAACATCAGTGATTAATGAGGAATTCTAATGCTGAACAAGAGTATCATGTCGAATGTTTCTTTGACGGGAGTGAGGCGACGTTTTCCAACGCAGCAGCGAGTGGGAGCTTCAAGTATTCCGGCGGAAAATCTCCCGAAAAGATGTTTTTGTATTGTAACGTGTCGCAATTTGAAGGTGCAAATCTACAGAAATCATGAAAAAGCGACTGTGTTGCTTTGTTCGGCTCAGAATCCACACTCACACGAGCATGCATGCTCAAAACATTCAAACACACAGTTTATATAGGGACGTCCATGGTGTTATTGTTATTATTGTTATTATTGTTATTATTATTCACCCGAAAACACTTGAAGCAAAAATTATTTGCATGAGCATGAAGTTTTGCACCAAAACTAGGCCGCATGTGTTTTTTCTCCTTTTTCAGATTATTATTTATTTATTTTTTATCTTTATTTTCCCTTTTTCTTGCCCCCCCCCCCCCCTTTTGTTCTGTCTTTTTACGTTTTAACCTAAAAGACGTCAGTACTGTCTTACTTAAGCACTCATGCAGGGTGGACTATATTCTTCTGTAAGCTGGTTCCCGTGTCGGATCGTGTTTGAAGCTGTCAGTAAGATCATAAAGAAAGAGGAGAGTCGGTTGATTTGCACTCACTCTCACTCAGCGTACAGCGAATCGCCCCGAGCACCCAGTGAAGGACCTCACACACCATCACACTTTTCACCACTCCAGAGGTTTAACCAGTCCACACGCACACTGCTTCCTCCTCCTGTCATACTCACTCCAACCACTAGGGGGGTTGCAGTGCATGCGGACGAGGCTTATTTCTTCTACTTAAAAAAAATACGTGTATACGGTCAGTTTTTTTTTAAGACAATAAATGTGTTTTACATGGACGGAAATAAGTGGATTTTCAACTTGAGCCCAATGGAAAACAAATCTGTCAAACTACACACACACACACACACACACACACACACACACTGCTCCACCGTGTCGCTCGGACTCAAACAAACAGCGTTTCTCTCCAGATTAAACCTTTAAAAAATCACAACTCAACATAATGTATGCGATGATATTTTGTTTTTCCAGTAGCTGAACCTGTTATAGGAAATTCATTGTCAATCAAACCTGTTAAAAAGCATTAGAATCCCTAATTTCTAACTTAAGTTTGGATTTGAGATTCATTTCTTGGATTCTTGTTAAAGATCCTCTTCATCCTATTAAGCTGCAGTTTGTCCTTTAATGGATTATTATCCAAAGAAAACCACCTAAATATATCTTAGTCCAAGCACCAGGTAAAGGTTTTTAATCCTGGACTAGTTTAAGTCATCTAATACTATTTAGACTTAAACTTTCTGAATCTTTTCCAAAACCAGAAGGTAAAAATAACAATATTCAATATATGATTTCCATCCATGTTTGGTCAGTTTGAAGGAACCGGGAGACGATGAGGAAGTTAGGAGATATGATATTGATATGGTATTGATTCAAGCAGTGAAACTTTTTTCAACATAGGAAGTGAATTATTCCAAAGCTTTTCGCCGATGGAAGCCATTTTATACGTCTTAAGTTTAGTTTGAGGGGAATACAAATCCTATATGAGGCATTTTAACAAGAATACAGTTTAAACGATGCAGAGTTTCAACTAAACGTCTCTCATTCAGAGTAACGTTGTCCCACTGTAAGTGTCTGGAGACGTCCGCTTCCTGAGCAGCTGACGTTACTTTCTGCCCTTCGTCTCTCTGTCGCGCCCTGGTGGGTGAAGCAGGAATTTATTATTCCTCTTCAGCAGAGAAGAAACCAGATAATAATGTCAGCGAGAGCCCAGAAGCAGCTGTGAGAGAGAAGTAATTATATCGGAAGTGTGTGAGAGAAATTACTTTATCGGGGAACGTGTGTGTGTGTGTGTGTGTGTGTGTGTGTGTGTGTGTGTGTGTGTGTGTGTGTGTGTGTGTGTGTGTGTGTTGGGAGTGACTGGCACTATACAGTTAAAGTATAATTACAGTGAATATCTAGATTCCCTCCATATACTTATAACAGTGTTATTACGACTGCATAAGTTAAGAAGTTAGTATCTTATTAGTTGAATAACGTGAACAACCACTTTATGAAACGTTTGTTTTCCTGTTTCTGCTCCAGAAGTTCAGTTTATTATTTAAAACTTAAATGAGACAAGGCTCACTGAACGAGGACACCCAGTCATCAGGTACTTTTAGATATTAGAGGTTTCTTTCAGCAAACAAAAGGGCTGAGTAGTACTGTGGACACATGAAAACCTGCCAGAGTACACAGCTTATATTCATGTTTTACCTCACATATATTCACTCCGTTTAGAGGAAGCTGCTTGTCGGGGTTTTTGAATCCACTTTGTTTACATGGAAGCATATTCGGATTTAAAATCCTTTTCTATTGATCAAATGGATCCAATTCAGGCTTTTAATGGATGAAACGGCTTCATGGGTTTGACGCAACACAGTGGAGTCAACGTGGGTCGCAAACGTCCTGGTGAACTGGTTCTCATACCAGCGATCATCCGTGGAAAACACAAACGTGTTCTACACACGGAAAGTGGTTCTGCTGGTTCCACGTGACTCTCGTTTAGAGACTTTAATACGAGATACTTTCTGTGTTCTACCCAAAACAATGTGTGAAATACATGCAAAGTGAATGTAGAAGCGATTGACATGTAAAACATGGGTCACACATTCAGTCCTAAAGTATTTAGACGTTCAGTCACTGGACTGGTTTGGAGGGTTTGTAGTTAAAACACGCTGAGTGATCACGTGTTTAATGAGTTACTGGGAGGAAAAAGAGAAAGTGGGACATTTGAGAAGGAATCGAAGCGAATGAATGGACTCGTCGGGTGATAACGGAGTGAAAAACCTGCAGGACGGGAAACATTCTGCAGAATCTGCATCTCATTATGGAACCGGGACACGTTTATTAAAGCAACATCAACTTTTCAAACTGCATAGGGAAGGAGGAGATGTTGGGGTTTTTCTAATTTCATGTTTAACTGCTGGCACACACGCACGCACGCACGCACGCACACACACACACACAGTGTCGGTGTGTGTATGATTTGTAACTCTGACCCATATTTTCAAGCGCAGGCCGAGGGGGCGCAGGGCACTTCCTCCTTTTTAAACTAAAATAACTAAGTAAGGGTATGCTGTTTGTTGTTGTTTTTTTAACTCTGATGTGTACATTTTTGGAAAAGCTGATAGAAGTCAGGTAACTTTTTAAAAGTTCTGTTTCCTTTATTTTGACACTTAAAAACACAAAATCTATTTTGAATTCTTTCAAAATAGACTTACATTTAGTACTTTATCACTTTTGTTTGTGTACCAACCCTAATTAAATTAGTTATGGTCATGCGTTCTCTGATATATCCAATTCTTCCTGTTGTTATTTAGATATCTGATTTTACTGTCTTTATTTGTTAAATGTGCAGACGCGTCTTTAAATGTATATCAACAATGTTTTATAAACCATAGTTGATAAAACTTCATTCAAACTTCATTTTCCAGCATAACTAATGGGCTAATAACTAATGTGATGTCAAAATAAAGTAAGAACATTTAATGAATGTCACAATATATACTGACAAGCGTTGTAATATAACACGTGACAACGGAGATAAATATCATTTAATGTTGTGTTCCGCTCTATATGATATTCAAATTAGCTTTACATTTCTTTGAATCAACATTATTTGTAATTAATCATATCATTATGTAATGTTATGGAAGGTAATGAAATACAATAAAGACAGTGTTTAACTGTGATTAAAATAGAAATGAAGCATAACAAAATACAGTTTATAAAGTTCATATCTGATAAGTTTCCTGGATGTTTTGTCCAGTTTAAGCTAAAATGTCGTATTTCAACAAGAATAATTACACAAAAAAACCCACATCCAGTAAAATATGTGCATCAATGCATTAACTGCAGAAGGAAAGCTATTTACTTTACAAAGGCGTCAGGCACATTCAATAAATTATACATGTCTAACTATAAAAAGGGTATAAATGTGCCACTGTGCATTATATCAGAGATTGTAATGTAGTAATGTTTATAGTATAATACCACATCCATATTGATGAATGTACACAGTAATAAATTGGGATTTTAAGATTTGTCTGTATTTGTTTAATGGACGTTTCCTATGAATTATGATTGTGTACACAGTGTAACTATGTAGGAAATACAAATAATGATGTAATACTCTGTGTGTACATGTTTGTACATGAATTGTAAGAGTGGAGCTCCTGATGTGTGTTTAGTGGAGTTTGGAAGTAGAAGAGGTGTCGCTGCGCTCAGATAAACAGAACCGTGTGAGACACACCCGCCGTTTAGTGTTTAACTAATTACAAATATCTCTGTTTAATTGTGTGCGTGCGTGTGTGTGTGTGTGTGTGTGTGTGTGTGTGTGTGTGTGTGTGTGTGTGTGTGTGTGTGTGTAGACAGCAGGAAGCAGCTCTGAGCTTCTTCAGCTGTCGCCCTCACACTTTTCTCCCAAACCGTGTGCAGAAAGGCTTTTCTGAGCCGAGAAGACTGAAGTTGGCTGCCTTTGGCCCACTTCTTTATTCTCCCTTCTTCTAATCCGCTTTCTTCATCCTTTCCTTTCACTGCTCCCTCTTCCCCGCTCTCCCTCCTTCCATCTCCCACTCCATTCATCCGTGCAGTGCTGGCGTGTCATTACATGAACTGTGTGTGTGTGTGTGTGTGTGTGTGTGTGCGTGTGTGTGTGTGGAGCTGGGAGAGGGCTGAAATGGGCGTGTGCACTGAACAGTGAATGACACAGCACCTCAGAACAGGACACACACACACACACACACACACACACACACACACACACACACACACACACACACACACACACACACACACACACACACACACACACACACACACACACACACACACTCACTCAGCCGTATCAGTGACATGTACACACACACACACACACGCCTGTAATTGCTACACAATATCATTGGGTGGGAAAAAAAAAATCTGTAATTAAATATGGAAAAAATAAAGAGTTCCATTCATGCTTCTGATTATTTCACTGAATAAATAAAAACATGGGGATGTTGTAAAAACTGCAAGAAAGAAAAAAAACATGAAAAATATTTGATTATCAACAAATGTTAGGATGAATCATCCTGCTAGTGAGTTTAATTAGAGGAATCATATAATACAGAATTCACTTTCTAAAGGTTTTTCAAGAGTAATAATCATCCCTATACCTGGAATGACGCCCCAGAAGTGAAGACAGTCTGTCCTCTCTCTCCCTGGCTTGTTTCAGTTTTTAAAAAGTGTGTTGCTCCAACCAGCCAATCAGAAATCAAACCCTATATAGTGTCATCGGGGGTTTAGCCAATCCCAATCAAGGTAGGCCCTCCCTTTGACTCCTCCCACAATTAGGCAGCTCTGCTCTGGCACATGGCACCACGAGAGGAAGTAATTCCTCCTCTTCCCAAGACGGGCATGTGTGGGCTGAGCCAGTCCAGCTCACACAGACACAGCAGATTCTGAATGCAGCTCCTATGATCCAATATTCTAATGGAGGAAAATCAAGGAGAAGCTGGATTTGGGGCAATAAACTTTGAATATAATGTTTTTGGACCAGCGAGATCATGTGAAAGTTTTGAAAAGCTGAATAATATGAAAACTTAATGAAGTAAATCGATGGAGGTTTGATGTTTGGAGGAAATGTCTTAGATGTGAATTGAGAAGGCCGCTTGATCAAATAAAAACACAAAATCTGATTATAATTGTGTTTAGAACCCCGAAAACTTTAGAAACTAATCTTATTTTATATCTTTAAACTCCTGCTGTCATTTTTTATTTCTACAACTTTTGATCTCCAGGTAACGTAAATAAAGAAAAATACATTCAATGGCGGCTTTTAAAGGTATTCAGGGTTAACATGTTATGCTGTCACATTGTGATCAAATAAGATAAAGTCTGTTGTAAAATGTCTCAGGCTTTTATTTTCTATTCCCGCTTCTTTGTAACTTTATAAACTATAAGATATGTTAGATATGTTTCTGAAGCACACGCTTCTGAATACATCCATTTGTTATCTTTATAGTTGCTTCAGATTTAACACATTTTAAATCAGATCAGGCTTTTCCTCAGCTGAACCTGAACCTGAACCTGAACCTGAAGACCAAGAGAGACCTGCAGCCAGCGGGACACTGAGGATGAAGACGTGTTTGGATTCGATGGTTCTGATTAAATTCAGACACTTTAACATTGTCAAACTGGTTTATTGGACATTTCACTTGTTTTTATTCTTGACGGTTTCTTTTAATGATGTTTTTAATCTTTTACGCTTTTATTGTTGTGAGGTAACCCTGAGAGACTTGAAAGGCGCCTCCAAATACAATGTTTTATCATCATCATCATCATCACTATTATCATTATCATTATAAGGCCCGTGGGCCAAATCCAGACCATTAGAAGCTCCAATCACAAAGAAAACGATGAAAATAAAATGTTTTCTTAAGAGTAGTGGACACAACACCACGCTGAGACAATTATACTGAGCAAAGTAGCATTAGCATCACAGCTAAAGGAGACGTTTTCATTAAAATGATCGTTTGCGGTAGTAACTGTTTTGGTTTTGTGAAAATAACGGTGTAAGACGCGCGGCGGATTTAAGTGAATTGAGATCTTAAATCCGTCGACTGTTCTTCATGCTGTTGATTAACCTGAATGTTCCCGACGGACTCTTACTTTGTTTCATGTAAAATAAACATGTCTTATTCACCAGCTCAACTTTTTCCCCCTGAAATGAATGTAAGTCAAACGCCAACGCCCCCGAAGGTAAAACAAACGGATGTGTTTGGATACAGAAGAAGAAGGACCAGATTCTGAAAAGTGGACACGACTGTGACGGCGTGAAAGTAATCACACCTTTATTATGTAAAGTGTCGTGAATCCGTCGCTCCGACAGAAGAAACTGTTAAAGCAGTCGTCAGCATGTGTTTGTGCCTCTGCTCCAGCAGCTCCTGCAGCTCCTGCCACTGATAAACCGGTTGGAATTCAGACAAAGAGGGAGAAGTCCCAACAGAGAGTCGAGAGAGAGAGAGAGAAAAAAAAGGAAAAAAAAAAAGGAGGCAGTCTTTTTTTAGTTTTGCCTCAAATTGCAACAGACACTATCTTCCTGTCTGCGGCGCGGCGCTCGCGCTGCGTCTCTACAGGTCTGACGATAGTGCTTTTAATCTGCTCTTTGAGCAAGAGCTGATTCTCAACAAGGGCTCACTCTCCCCTACACACACACACACACACACACACACACACACACACATGCACACACACACACACACACACACACACACTCACACACACACACCATTTGCAGTAGAGGAGAGTGGTTGAAAAGCCACTTGTTCCTGAACTGGTTGGCGTTGTGTGTTGAATAGCGGGAGGAGAGTAAAAAACACATTGAAGCGGCCCTCCAGCTGGAGAACGCCACGTCCAAATACTACAACAGCAGCGAAACGGCGAGGAGAGAACAACAAGGACGCCGGCCTCACAACAAAAGGTCACAGGTCAACTGATCGGAGCGCTGAAACCTCCTCTTGGCGTTCGGATTCCTTCTGGATATTCAGGAGTTTGTCTCAGATATTCTTATATTCTTCATTTGAATGAATTTGCATGAAAATTAACATGATTTTTTTTTTTTTCTTCTGATTCTTTCTGCACACTCAGTTATTTCAGGTGTTTTATCATTTTTTTTTATATGAAACAGTATGGTATTAATGTACAGCTCACATACATGTGTATGTATATGTGTGTATGTATGTATATATGTTCGATTTGAATGTATAAACTGTGTATATGAAACTTCTGCAAAATACATATTGAATGTATATGTAAAAAGATTAAATTATCTTTTGTATGTGTAAGTTATGTTATATTATGAAGAGAACCTTGTTTTTTCTTGTTGTTTTATTGTGATGGGGTAGGTATACTACAACCTACACCCTTTTAGCTAAAGAAATTCACAATTGAGTATTTGTTCTTGTATTGTTTTCTTTTTTTTCTTTTTTGTAAAGATGGCCGAAATAAAAGTAAATTCAAATTCAAATACTCAAATCCTATAACCTATACGTTTGAACTTTTAATTTTTTCTTTGTGGATGAGTATACGTGATGAAAATATCTAAACAATTACAATGGAGAAATACTACAATCCCTACATGAAGTCAATTTTAATGAAACTTTCTATTGGAAAATAGAGTGAAATGTCCCAAAAAATAAAAAAATAAAACCTCCTGTAGCTGTTGCATTATGGGAGTTTTTACTCCCTGACAGCTTGGCTCTGAAGCTTAATGGCAGTTTACTATATTTCATGGCCGCGCCAGCGATATCTCAGCTCAGGTCAAAGAGTTGCGTCCAAAACTCTTCAAACATGTTAAAATAAATCTACGTTTTTAAAATGCAACCATTCGGGCCAGTTTTATGGCCTTATGTTTGCTTTACTCCCTGACCGTTGTTGGAAATAACATGTTAAATAATATGTTAGTCTAACTTCATAACCTTCATCAGTAACGCACTAGTAGCTCAGTACGGTTTAGTAACTTGAACGTTATAGTTACAGTTACTGTGAACTTGTTACTTGGTACTTTTGTCTGAAAGGAAACTGGTTGTCAAGCCGCCGTTCTCCCCGAGCGTCTGCTTTACGTCCATTCTGATCCACCTTCATGAAAGATGTCAGCAACATTAACCTCCACCCATAATAAAATCCTTTAATTAAAAATAAAAATAAAAAGTTTTACTTTATTGTGGGTTCTGCTACACGTGTACCTATAGAGAACTGAAATGGCCTTTCTCTCACACCCTCGTATTAAAAATAGAATGACACATGCTCAGAAAATACATTCTGAATGTAGTTTAGCTGTAAAACATGCAGGCTGAGAGAGTAAAGTAAGTTAAGGGTGTAAATAAGTCAAATTAAGTAAACTAGCGAAGCACAGCAGTGCGGCTCACAGTTGTGTTTGATTCCACTGTGGTGAAATAAATCTTCTCTTTCTGAGACTTTGTCTTTGTGTCTGAGAACTAGTGTCAACGCCTCTCTGGAGGAAGTTCGTCGTCACACTCACACAAACTCGAATTCCCAGCTTTTTAAATTTTTGCGGAACGTCCCTGGTTTGGTCCCTGGACGTCATGAAGGAAACTCCCAAACTATCCCCAAGATCCCGCTTCTTCACTCGACCTCGTGAGATTTCGATTTATTTAATACTTTTCTCGCGGCTTGACGACTCGTTCTTAAGAGAAAGTCTGGATTTTTCTTTCCAGGCTGAATCAGTCAAAAGTTGATATTTTTGCTTGAGCTGCCGCGACGCCATCTTTAATATCCCAGAAAGCCTTGCGGCAGATTTCTGAAGATGACGTCAGATTCTGTTTTGTTTGTAAACATATCGACTTTAATGTGATCGATACTGCGGGTTGGAAATGAGTAGCGACGGTCTCGTTTTCCTATATTCATGTATTCTCCGTACAAAAGTGATACTTTTATAGGAAATATACTTTAAAATTGTCATAATATATTGTGCATAATGAAAGTGAGGCCCCATTTCCACTGAAAACTCATCGCTTTTTGCGTTTTTGAAATGGACTTTCACAGAAATGGCAGCATTGCTGAAAACGACGTACTAAACATGTTGGGCCACTAGTGGGTGCTGTTGTTTGCTTTTGTAATAAAAGCACACACACGCACGCACAAAGAGAACAATACGCCCCAGGAGAATCTGGACCGGGAGGCCGCCATGTTTGTTATTGTTTATCTACTGAGCATGAGCATTAATAACTATATACTGTGGCTGCGGTGCACATGAGCAGGAGCAATGTTTCAAAAAAAGTTCAGTTGTCGTCGTTTCCATGGAGAAGGAGTCGATTCTAACTTGGAAGTTTGGAGGCGAGCGGTTGTGTTTTCAGTGGCTCCGGCCACCGTCGTCGTGGAAACGGACACCCCAAAACGCAGTTTTTTCTTTTATCAAATTGAAAACATGTAACCAGGACTTCAATCTGTTTCCACTAAACTGCAAAACAGCAACTTAAAAAAAAAAAAAGTGATTGATCAATCTAAAATAGATTCAACTAAACAGTGGAGAATAAAGAAAATATAATGCGATAGTGTCTGTATCAAATATGAAATATGGAAAAACTATACCGTCAAAATGAAGTATGTACAAACGTACATCAAGTAAAACTTACTAAAGGTGCTTCCGTATGTTTCCCACTAATTTCAGTGTGACGCAGTGATTCCTCCGGGACGAGAATCGGCTGCCTCCTCAGGTCTGCAGTCCTCAAACCAGCTTAGATTGCAGATATCGACGAGTGTGTCCACGCACTGCTCGTTCACCACGGCTAAAAATACGTGTCCTTCCTTTACATTGACGCCGGAGCGTGCGACAGTCCTCGTATTCATGAATGTATTTCCCCATTCATGAGCCGGTGAGGCGAGCCTGCGACTGCGGGGTTCGCGGATTCAATCCAGGAATCGAATCTGCAACCTCGCAGTCACGGGCTCGCTCCTCCAACCTTTAGGTTGCTGTTGTCCCAAAAATAGCTTGTCAAAGGCGCCGGTAGGAAGACGGAAGAGGACTTAAAGAGAGGAGGCAAAGAGCGTTCTCCACGCCGAAGCCTGCGGTGGGCATGTGAGGGACACCGCAGAGGAAATAAGGCCGAACCCCCAAAGAAAATAAAGAGATTAGTCCTGTGTGTTTATCCTGATGTGTCATTACGTTCTAATTTTAGCTCGTCATTTCGAGAGCTGGCCGGGGAGAACTGATGAGCTAACTGCCTCATTTCAGTGGATCAGAAATATGAATAAATGATTCATTTTTAAATTCAAAATGAATGAAAGGGAGAAAGATGAGGAGATGGCTGAGGTAAGAGAGGGACCCGCACTTCGCTTCATCTCCGCTGGACACGTTTAATATATTCTGATGTCAGAGAGCGTATTACTGAATCTTCTCATAGCTCAATCATAACAATCAATTCAACATTTCCATTTTTACCAAACT
>NC_137647.1:21813436-21920936 GCF_963383615.2 Lipophrys pholis | reverse complement strand
ACATTCTGAAAAGCAATTTTAACCCACAGAGGCTTCACTACACGCCTATCAGCACACCTTCAGACACATTCTATTCATGAATGACAGCGGCCGACGCAACATATGACCTGGAGTAGCAACAATCTCAGAACGGCGCTCGATTGATTTGTTCACCGCTTTGAATGCGGCTTTATGTGGCGGCGAGTCGCTCTCTGGTCAGCCACCGCACATGTAAATGAGCTGACTGCGAGCAGCACCGGGTCCCTCCTGGAAGGTCTGAGAGAGCATATGGAGCCCAAAGTGACGGATGTGTAACGGCGCAGCGCCATCTACTGGGACTCGTCCCGGCCGGTGATTGATTCGTGTGGCGTAATGATCAGATGACACGATGCCAGTAGTGCAGACGTCTGCAGGCAGGGTGGCAACACTGCTCCCGCAAAACATGCTCATGTTTCCACCACACACACGCACACGCACACACACACACACACACGCACACACACACACGCACACGCACACGCACACACACACACGCGAGCAAACTCTTCACAAACATCTGACAGACCTCTCAGCATTGTTGTTGTTTGTTTCACGCTTCATACGTGTAAATACTGGGAATACCTTTTGTATTTTAAAGCTGTTAGAAGCTCCGCCGATAAACAAGTGAACAGAATAACCCACACATTCATTTTAATGGGATTATTTTGCATGATCATTCATAAAGTGACTTTCATTCATACAGCATATTTTCATCGTCACTCACATTCGGCCATTCTTGCACACACACACACACACACACACACACACACACACACACACACACACACACACACACACACACACACACACACACACACACTCGCACAGTGGCGAAGCCTGCCATACCCCCACTGGGGGCAATTTGAGGTTCAGCATCTTGTTTAAGGACGAAATGACCAACATCAAGACTGGAAACCACCCTAACCGTGTGTGTGTGTGTGTGTGTGTGTGTGTGTGTGTGTGTGTGTGTGTGTGTGTGTGTGTGTGTGTGTGTGTGTGTGTGTGTGTGTGTGTGTGTGTGTGTGTGTGTGTGTGTGTGTCTGAAACTAAATCTATTCATACATTGCCAACCACAGAAGGAAGTTAACAAAACAATACAATAAAATCGTTAACAAGCCCACCGATTGCCATAAAAAAAAAAATAAAAAACTACCATTAAAGATCGAATGTATTCAGGGGTTATGTCAAAATCAATGAAGTATCTGTCCATCCTGTATGTCTTCCCTCCTCAGCTGCTTGAATGAAGTTCCTCCTTCATGTTGTCTGTCCTGATTTAAGTAAATGGCTGACGACGTGAGACCCTAACTGTGTGATACTGACTATAAACTATAAACACAATAATGTGGACACATGAACACAAAAAATCATTTTGAAGCCCTCCTAACTCATGTGGGGCTCCTGCTTTCAGTCAGACAGAAGAATATGACACAAACTGTGAATATGAAGTGAGAGGACTGTGTTGTGTAAGTGCTGTGAGGTTTGGGTTGAACAGTGACTGCATCATGTAAGACCCCCACAGCCTGGGGTCTCATTCTGCCTTGATTTATTCATCTTTCAACAACATTCATCAAAGCATATCTGTTTCATTCCCGCAAAAGGATTGAAAATGTATCATACTATATACTGGGTACTTAAACAGCAATGCAGCAATTGTTTTTTTTATTGTTTTTTTTTCCCTTCAGATTTGGGCTTCCACAGTGGTCATGGCAATATTTCTTTAAGACCTGAGCGCAGCAGCAAGATAATTTATTCATCTGGAAGATTAAATATGAAACGGGAAACATCCCAAAATGGTGTGTTAAAGTGCAGAAGTGTTGCTGGTGGAGTGTGTGTGTGTGTGTGTGTGTGTGTGTGTGTGTGTGTGTGTGTGTGTGTGTGTGTGTGTGTGTGTGTGTGTGTGTGTGTGTGTGTGTGTGTGTGTGTGTGTTTGCAGCAGCAGGATGCTCTGATTCATGGCAGCAGCAGCAGCAGCAGCAGCAGCAGCAGCCTCGCTGGACTTCCCCCTGCTCTCCCCTCAAAGTGGAGGAGAAAACCCCCCGCGTCAACGCACGCAGCAGGACCGACGCTTCCCAAACGGCCGCTGCGCATTTGCAGCGCGCGGGCGCGCACATGCGCACGCACACACACACACAAACACGCGCACAACACACACCGCCTCTCTTATTTTTGCTGTGCAAGTATAAGGAGCACGCAGTTATTGTTCCAGTCCACTTCCCACGTTCCAGCAGCATGCAGGCATGCAGCAGAGCCACACACACACACACACACATTCCAAACACACACGCACGCACGCACACAACACACACACTCATCCACTCACCTGCTGTAAATACATGAAGGTGAGCGCGGCGCAGGACAGCTGAGGACAGGCATCCACGTTGGGTAACGCCACGCATGTTCCTCCAGGATGCTGCATGTTCCCTCTTAACACAACACAAACCCCCTCAGCCCCGACAATACACTGAGCAGCGAGGCACACACACTCACTCACTCACACACACTCACACACACTTACGGAGAGATCGAGGAAGAAAAGAAAGGAAAAGAAAGACGGAATAAGAGAGGGAGTGACTGGGAGAGAGTGCAGCGCAGAAAGAGATGGAGCTTCAAACGAAGCAGCATCAGCAGCCGGGATGGAGACCCGAGTGTTTCTGTGAGGAGGGACCAGAGAGAGAGAGAGAGAGAGAGAGAGAGGGAGAGAGAGAGAGAGGGAGAGAGAGAGAGAGAGAGGGAGAGAGAGAGAGAGAGAGAGACCAGAGAGAGGGAGAGATAGAGAAAAATAGAGAGAGGGATCTGCTGCAGTGTGTGTGACTCACAGCGTGTGTGTGTGTGTGTGTGTGTGTGTGTGTGTGTGTGTGTGTGTGTGTGTGTGTGTGTGTGTGTGTGTGTGTGTGTGTGTGTGGAGGCGAGCCAGCAGTGTGACTGCGATCAGTGGAGCGTGAGGGAGGCAGAAAATTGTCTGTGTGAGAGGGAGAGAGGGGAAGAGTGCGTATATATATGTGAGTGTGTGTCTGTGTGTGTGTGTGTGTGTGTGTGTGTGTGTGTGTGTGTGTGTGTGTGTGTGTGTGTGTGTGTGTGTGTGTGTGTGTGTGTGTGTGTGTGTGGACTATGTACATTTACAACCCCCTTCACATGAAAGTTGTGAAACATTTGAATCACAACAGTCACAATCGAGGGAGTTTCTGGATTTATTGCCCGTATAGAAATACCTTCCTGTTTTCAATGTGACAAGCCGCCACACGTTGCGACAAAGCTGGAACGAGGGCGAGCAACAAAAGACTCCCAAAAAAAATTTGTGATGCTCATAACATTTTTTTATTTATTTATTTATTTTTTAAAGCTGGCCAGCAGTTTTCCTCCCTCGGGCAGTGAAGCATTGAAGCACTGTGCACTGCACTCCACAGCATGGACCCGGGAACACAAAACCACTGTCTGTACACACAGGTCAGCATTACACACACACACACACACACACACACACACACACACACACACACACACACACACACACACACACACACACACACACACACACACACACACACACACACACACACACACACACACTCTCTACACACATACACCCACAGGTTTCAATGTTTCAACGTAGCCAGTAAAGGAAGTTTTTCATCAATAAATGTGATGTGATCTCCAGAGTTTCTCCTGACACAGACTAAAGTGAAGATTTGAGAGACTTCAAAAGTGATAATAACTGAGGCCGCGTTTTCAAGTGAAAACAGAAAACCTTTGTGTTGTTTTGTGTTTTTTGGGGCATTGTTCTCTGCACGCATGTGTTTCCTTACAAAAAAAACAAAAAAAAAAAAACAATCAACAGCGCCAACTTGTGGCCTGGCATGCTTACTACATCATTTTCAAAACGTGGCCATGTCAACTTGAAGCTTCACAAGAAGTTTTCGCCTCAATTCTTGTCGTGGAAACGAAGCCTGAAGGTTCCAGACTTTCCAAATTGCGCGACTGTAGACGTGAGCTTTGACCTGCACACACACGCGGTTTCCATTCTTACTACATTCCAGGGTTCACGTCGGTACGATTCCCATCTCCAACTGCCCGCATGCCGAAGTGTCCTGGGGCAAGACGCTGAACCTCCTCCTTTACGAAAGGTTTTGGTATTTCACGTCACGACTTCTGAGCCATCTGGTTATTTTCGTATTCTTTTAAATTGTGATTGTACAGACGGGGATACCGGCAGATCTCCTCACACAAAGCGCTCAGTAGGCGTCCATTGATGTTGTCGTTGGTTGCTCTGGTGCAGGAGGCGATCGACCACAGAGGTGGATGACGATATTTCCGTGACACAGATCAACGAGCACCCTGTGGACATGTGGAAAGTATGACTTGGCCTTAAGGCGGCCACTGATGTGTCTTTATTATTTAAACTAGTGGATCATTCTGCAGTTTTCAGCAACTCCTTCGAGGGAACACTTCCAAAAAACTACAATCATGGAAATATTAGTGGTTTAGAAGTAAAAAGTAAACACAACCCTGATCTGATCGGGTCCATTCACAAAGAAATGTTATAGTGAACCATGACGTTCATTCTTATTCTGAACAGAGTCTTGATACACACGGGTTCTGATCAGAGCTCATAGGTGGAGACTATCCATCACCTCCATCACCTACATTATGCTCATTGGCTTCCCCTCCTTGTGTCTGATTGCTGCGCCCCGCTCTGATGTGTTTCAGTGTGTGATTGTCTGCACCTGGTGACGGCAGGATGTTTACTTGGCGTCTTCTGTGTGTTCCGGCGTTCGTTCCGTCTGTGTTTCTGGGTGTGTCTGTGTTCCCATGTTTGGACTTTCCAGCATGTGTTCGACTCTCCTGTGGTCTATTTGACTTTGATTTTTTGTTTTCGTGGTTTGGATTTTTTGGCTTCTGATTGTTGTGAATAAAGATAAGATCCTGTTCCATGTATGACAATGTCTCGCTTCTTGAGTCCTGCTCCGAGACAAACCTAACGCCATCCCCTCCGTCATCTCCACCTCCTCCATCATTTCCATCTCGTCCATCCCTGCACAATAAACACCAAAGCACTGATGCAGGCATCTACACAAGTTCTGTGACAAACCTTCATTTGGCAGATCTCAACACTTTAATTAAATTTTCAGGCTGTTTTTGCTTTCTTGAGCCGTAAACATTCTTCAGAAATAAAGACAAACTTGTAAATTTATAACATGACATACATTTTGAAAAACATGAACTCAACTGCATTAAAGTTAAGTCTACATTTGCCAATCACCTGTAAAACCTGACAAGGTACTTGAACTCAAAACCAGCCTGCTGCACAGACTGACCTCAGTCCTAACTCAAACCATGAGACCATCAGTAAAGTGCCCATCATTTAAATACACACATTTAAACTGTTAAAATATTTGTTGCATCTTTTCTGATACTCTACATACTGTTGTATTCAAACCCAGACTTTGATTAACCTGGATAATGTAGATAACCTTTACCTATGTGTGGTTTTGTGTCAAGTCTTTGGAGTAGTGTGGTGAACATCCGTGGATTCAGGTTAATGGATGGTACAATCACCTTTGTGCCTGATACAGAACCTGCTGAATTGAAGCGTTTGTCGGACTGCACCTGATGTTCAAACCCTCCAGGACGCCATTGTGACACCGTCCAGGGTTATTTTCACTGTATTCACTAAACTCCATGAGAGCCACTGGACACACAATGCAGCCGCAGCTTTCCCTGACTGACTCACCATGACAAGTAAACTGACCTTTGAGTGTAATATCAATTTAGTGCAATGGTCCTTCCACTATCTGCAGCCGGCTGATCATTCACACTCCACAACTCCGGCCCGTACCACGAGCTGATGAGATCAGCCAGATCGTTTATCTTCGCTGGGAGATTTCTCACTGTCCGGGTGATTTTGAAGAAAGACCGAAAAGGACTGCTGCGGCAGCGGGCATGCAGATTACAGATGACACACACTTTCCCAGATATAACATCTGAAAGCCTTAATTATTGTGCACGCTTCACAATTCTCCCACAAGTGACCTGATTTACAAAATGTTTGCAAATGTGGATATTAATACGGCACTCACACAAACACACCAGTTCATAAAAACGTCTGGGAGGAGTTTACGCTCTAATATCCATATACGACTTGCAACACAATGTGATTTCTGTCTGCGCTGTTCGTGAATGTTTTGAAAAGCTGGTGTAAATGTGGTGGGAGACATTTCCACAAATTTTATCTGTGGACTTTATAATGACATATTTTCTGCGTTATAGTTTCACAATCAGTGACTCCATGAGCGCTCAGCACTACTTCATGGTAAATTCAAAACCTCTCAAAAGATAACTACTTATGAATATTCATGGTATTTTTTTTGTTGTTGTTGATCACCCTCATGCAGACCAGCTTGCTTTCAATGTCAAAAAATCTGACTAAAGTTGTATACAATTTTAGTCAGAAAATCAGACTAAAGTTGTATTCAATTTGTGCCATCGGTTTTTTTGGGGGGTTTTTTGGTAATAATTTGATCTAAAAAAATTGGTTCACCTTTAAACATTTGTGTCAGAAACAAAAGTATCACAGTTCTTGACATCAAAAAGATAGCAGGAAAGCAATAAACCCAATCAAACGTGCGCCGAAAATAAACCCCTCTGTTTGTTTCACAAGCTGTTCCCATCACCTATAATTCACTTCCTGCTCACTGTATGACTACAATAAAGACACACAGACCACTGAACAGGCAAATGCCAAAAAATATTACAAGCCAAACTGAGTGAAAGCACTGAACCTGTGTTTCTATATTACGGTTCTGCAAATGAAAGGCACTACGAAGTCAGGAAAATCCGTCGCTTGACAAAAACAAGCGCGCTGAGAGTTGGATGTGGCGTTCCACATCTGGAGGAAGTTTAAACTGTGTGCCAGCTGGTGTAAGTGGGGCATTAGTGAGCTGCAGGATATGCACCGAAGGGACCGAACAGGTTTCTTGTCTCCTGGGTCAACTGTAAGCCTGGCAGAGGCAGCTCACCGGAAACATCGAAAGAAAATAATTATCTAAGAGAAAGGGGTTTCATTTATGCGCCCTCATGGTGTCACTGAGACTCGTAGAAGACCTGAGTGTGGCTGAGAGGCTGAGAAACAACTGTCTAGACTTGAAGTGCCTCAGAGAGACAGCTTGATGTGAATGGAAGAAAGGTTGTTTTTTTTTGTTTTTTTTCTTCTTCTTCTTCTTTTAAGGCCTTGTCACTCAGTCTTTGGTATTCAGCCTGCAACTGATCCAATATCCACTCGGCGGATCCTCCAAAAGCCAAACCAATGATTCCTCCCTGGATACCAGTTATAAGGTGCACACATTAGCCAAACTGACTGTCGAGAAAAACACTATTAAAATGGCCACTGAAAAGCTTCGCCGCCCCCTCCTCCTGTCTGTGTGTTTAATAGACAAAACCTGCGTACCGAAGGCTTGGTTCACACTTTGCAATGGGTTTTTTTCAGATTCTGTATGAAGTGTGTCGATGACATGCTCACACCAATAGACTGGGACTGAGGTTTGTGCTGGTGATCAACTAAGAATAATAACACGAGTAGCATCTGACAGGAGTATTACTAGATTACATTGCGGGTTTGTGTGTTTATTAGAGAACAATCAGCTGGAAATGGTTTTGTTTGCCTGCCTCGGTCATATTATACAAAATTAACTTTCTAATAAAGCCGTGGGTGAAAACAACAATAGAAGAGATTCTGAAAAGATGGGAAGAGCCAAGACTCTTATACCCAAGATATCTTATAATAAAGTCCACAAATAAAAGTTATTTGGAGCCAACTGACGAAATGTGTCTCACCACAATAACATCTCTGATTAAAAATGAAACATTTCTTAGGCACTGTAAATTATATTGTGAATAGAAAATACCCATCTGGTAGACGTGCTTAAGATTTCATATTCACGCAGGAAAATGCCAAAACTACAGAGTATTTCACGATTTAAAGCATGTAAGTTCATGGGTGAACGACTCAAAACACTCCAACACACAAAATGAATCAAAACTAAAGCAACTGAAAGAGAGAAAGATGAATATAATTACATACAGTATGAATTCATGCGCCGACGCTGTATGTTTGAGGATCAAGTCCAACATGTGAACCGCCTCAGGCAGCGAGCTGCAGCTCATCTTAACGTTCCACTAAAGACACACTGTCTTTTTTCTACTCTGCTTCTTCTCTCCCACCTCCATTCTTTGGCTGTGTCTTCATCTCTCTCTCTCTCTCTCTCTCTCTCTCTCTCTCTCTCTCTCTCTCTCTCTCTCTCTCTCTCTCTCTCTCACACACACACACACACGCTTCATACGAGCCAAAAACAGGACTTGGCAATTCTCTGATTCCCCACAACACAAATATCTCGTCTACTACTCAGTCATTCCCGAGTACAATTAGCATTTTACTAAGAGTACAGCATCTCATACACATATAGAAGGATAAATATACAGACATCCTTTTAGTGGGTTTGTCAAACGGTTAGAGATCATTTTAGAAGCAATTTAATGAAAAAGAAAAAAAACAACATCTGAAAGGATGTTAAACAATAATAAAGGAACACTACAGTAACCTGCTTTTAATAATGTATTTTCTTGCCCTTTAAAAAATGCAATGACTTGCCAACAGAGCAAATTATTGTGTGTTAAAAAGGGAAATGAACCAGCCGAACACTCTTTGTGATAAATGACTGGATAGGTCCATGGGGCACAGCTGGTATTTTATATTTGTTGAGTCGCAAATAAGGAGGTAGATGGAACCTAAAATCATGCAGTGTTGCCTTAAATGGCCTCATGCACACACTCACACAGAATTGTATTTTAACAGTCTATGCAGACTTTGGGTGTTAGATGGTATTGTTTGTTATTCTGTAATGTCTGTATCCCTCCTCAATATGCCCTTTGTTGGCGCTCTGTTTAAAAAAAGAAAGTCTTCACTGAGCTTGTGTTGGGCCTCAGGAAATGTTCTGATATCCTCATTTGATCATGATATCACCTCAGTGTTCACAAATAACACACCTCCGGGACAGGCTGGGCATGTACAACTCCCACTACTCAATAAACTTTAATTAAGCACTTCTCATGGTTTCGAATCTCATTTTCAAATTTCCATTGGTCAGCCAAATGCCACTAGTCCACTAATGAAATGCCCATTAGACAACTAAATAACATGATTCACTAAATATCCATTGGTCCTTCAAATGCCACATGACTCATTGATTAAATGCCCATTAGATGGCTAAATAACAGGACCTGCTAAGCATCCACTGGTCAGCCGAATGCCAGAGAACGCACTCATAATGTTCCGGTTTAAGAGCGGAACTTCACAACTCAATAATGATGTTCATCGATCAGCCAAATGTCACACGGCTCACTCATAAAATTGTATTTTCCAAATGAAATACGACACGTTGTTTTAGCATGCATCAAACGGCTGAGCTCTATGTCTGAATGATAAAGTCTCCACGGGTCAGTCGAGTGAGAGATGACGCGCTGACGTCTCCATAGGTCAGCAGAAAGCCTCCATGAGTTTCACTGATGAAGGCGCCATAACTCAGAAAAATACCCCGTGATTAACTGCACATGCTCGCTGATGAAGTTCCCATTGGTCGGTCAAATGACAACTTCCTATATTTTTTCCCCCCACAAAAAAGAAAAGGAAAAATGAGAAAAAAAAGTAAGACAATGGAAAAAGGTGAAAAAAAATGAACAAATGGAAAAAGAGAAATAAGAAAAAAGGAAAAAAAAAAAAAAAAAGAGGAAAATAATTCCACCACAAAATCCTTGCTTAAAAAATCACATATGTCAAAAGTGAATAATTTTACCAGAAGAACAATATTAGCTCTTTTTGAATCTTATGGCATCAACATATCGGGGGGAAAAAATGGAATTTTACTATAATTAACAGAAAAAAAATATTTTCTCAATTGCCAAACATTATATAAGCCTAGAACAGTAATAAGCACTGTTACTCTTTGCATTGATCTGGTTTAGAGGCCACACTGCAGCACTTTATTTAATTAGGCTAATGTAACACATGCAGTAATATCTATCATGGCCTGTTAGCACAGGCTACTTCAATTAGCAGCTAATGGCTAACGAAGAGGTCGCAGCCGGAACAGAACCGAAGAGTCGACCTGGATGATAACTGTACTGGATCACTCGGCGCATGTCTGGGCAGCACATCGACCACTGCGATAAAATCCATACTGACATTTTACTGAGCGTTGTTAGGGTTCATATTCTTGTTACTTAGCTTTCCTCGGGTTAAAATTGATTTGTATAGGTTGGTGGTGCAAAGTGCAGTCATTGGTATATTGCAGAGCCCAGCGGCCGTGGCAATTACAAGAAAATAAGTGGCTGGCTGAAGCTCTTGGAGGAGAAAGGATTGGTAGATCTCACACTGGGGGTTATTCGAGGGCTTGGTTCTCTGTGCAGACTGAGAAGAAGCCGAAATACTGCTGTGTAAAGGGAACTCCTCTTCAATTAAACCAAATAAATCATAAATCCCCAAGAACTTTGCTGAGCAATAAGCTGTAAAGACAGGCTGAATAGCTGGCGGACGTTAATTGAAATAGAGTTGGACAGCATTAAATGAACAAGGTGGGATCAGCACTTGGCAGGACACAGAAACTTAGCCTGGAAGTCGAGCGGCTGTAGCATTTGTTTACTGTCAAGAAGCACAGACTGTACAAACACTGTCACATCCACATAGTCAGGCTGCAAACTTTATAGAACACTTTGCAGCAGGTTACACGCATCAGCCAAGACATTATGTCTATGGAACCATGGACTCATTTATTTTAGTCCATCCATTTGATGTTTCCAGCAGCACCATGTCAATCCTAATTTATTCTGAAACCTTTCAATCTGATCAACGTTAACTTCACCAATATACGTGAAAGACCTCGGTCACCTCTTGAACCAGGCGCCTGTGTCACCATTTGGACCACTTCTGGCTGATTCTGACCACTGAAGACCGGCAACTTCCCCGAAAGAGCTGCGGATTCAGAGGTGCTCTGACCCGAAACTGGGTCTGCTGCCTCACATCTGTTGACGATTATTTACAAGCATTTTGGCGTCGTAAACAAACCCAAACCTTTTGGTTGGAGGTCACGAGGACACTCTCAGAGATACTAGACCTCAGTCGGTCTGCCCAACAACTGCAATACTGGGCGATACTTCATCATTACATCTGCCTCTTTATTGAAAAACTTTTGTATTACGAACATTGAGCTTCAACAAAAAAAATAAAAATATCATGTTAAATTGAAAATCGTGCTCGCTGCATATTTGCCATTAAAATGGGTACAGTATTGGTAACTATGCTCATGATGACATAAACAATCTCTTCTATTGCAAGGAAATTAAGTGAACTTAATTGTGAAGCCTCTAGTGACTCTTCAGCTCCTCTATAAGTAAGTTTATAAGTGAATAAACATTTCTTTTATTCTTATTTCTGTTTTGTTGCACAGCTATCAGTCTTTTTAAAGTGAGTCTTAGCTCGCAGCCTGAAGTGACAAATGAGGTGACATTTAAATTAGAGAGTTCAATAATGTCAACTGGAATGTTTCTCACTGTCAGAAAATGACCCTGAATTAACCCGAAGGAAAAAAAAATCTAATTTACTTAAAGTAAACTAACGATGCTGGTTTACCTGGACGTTTCATATGTGGAGAGAAACTGATGGCTAAATAGAAAAAGACACAGCTGAAGCTTTAGAATTGATTTAAACAGACAAAAGGGGAGGAAAGTTAAAACCATTAAACATCTAAAACTGACATGATTGTTGAAATAAAGTATAAAACAGTTTTAAAAAATCTCAACAGTTCTTAAATTATATTTCTTGAATGTCATGAATTTAAAGTTTTGGTAATTCTAGCAGCGGATGTTTACACACTGTAATTTTTATTTTCAAGGTTAAACGTGATGATTTTTATTTGGTAGGAAGTGGTGACGATGTCTCTATCAAAGCCTCGGTATACTGCTACGTCTACAGTACGCGCGCGGCAGTGCGTAGCATCTACGCAGTCGCAGCCTGCGTCGAGGTTGCATGCGCCACAAAGTAGCTCGCCGCCATGACGCAGAAGAAACTCGCTTCGCAATGTTTATTTTCCGGTTGTCCATCTGTGGCCAGGATGTGCAATTTGGCACAGAGGTTGGCCATGACGCTGTGAAGTTTAGATTCAGGTGCAAGCTAACGGACTGTAGCAGCGAGCTACAAGCTAACTTCCTGCGCGGTGTCGGCCATATTATTGGAGGTGTGCAAAGCGTTGTTCCTTTGTGTGCTGTTCCCTCTTGACGAGGTGGTTTGAGACTACGTGCAGCTTCTGGGTATCATTTGCATGTGTAGTATAAATGACACTTTAAGCCCCGCCCACATGAAACAATACAATCTTTTTTCTCCCCATCGTTATTAAAAAGTTTCCAGCTTTTGTGCATCCACACGTCAATGCTTTTTAAAATGTCATCACTCTGGAACCCTTTTTCAAAAAAAAAGGCCCTAAAACGCTGCGCAGTGTGGCTGATTGATTTAATTCAATTTATATAGCACCACATACAACAGAGCGGTCAAAAACCCAGCGGACAAAAGCACTGCGGTTACGTGGAGCGGCGTTGTCGTGGGGACGGGGCCTAATACAAGTGAGTCGACAAGGAGCGGTGAAAAGTGGCTTTGGCCAAACGTGGAACAATTTAGGTGAAATCGGGTTGAGAGGTGGGGCGATGACATCATCGTTTTCAGCGAATGTGCGTCATGTCCATTTTCAAAAACGATGTGGGTACATGAAACGGCGTCCTCGGGCGGACAGGGCCTTCTAGGTTGCAGACCTGAGCTTTGGGTTTACTGATGGTAGATACTACTGAACCGATAATGATGCTTGTCGGCGTCTACTGTGGGACTCAGCTGAGGAGTGTGTTGCCAGTTCAAGTGAAGCCTGGACTGATGAGATGCGGCGGATGTGCACAGAGAAGAGACGTCAACACAGGCTTCACTTCATGACTGATGGCCAAAGCAATGGAAATTAAAGCGAAGTAGTAAATTGTACTTTTCCACTCAGGATGCTGTGCGGCAGTGAAACCGGCAGCCAAGAGCTCCATCTTCAAAACAAGCTTTCAGTTTGTCATAAAAACCAACTAGTGCCTGGATTATAAAAGTAATCCCGGCACTAGTTGCCAATTTCTTGTCCGATGTAGCAGCATGCTTCCCTTCCTTTAGGGATAAATTGGGACTTTCTGGATCTTGTACATGACTAAACAAAGCAGCTTCTGGCTGAAGGCTTGAAGAGATGCCTTCAGAAAAGCTCTAATTATTACCTCATTATATTTAGTGTATTAAAAGCTCCGTTCAGGAAGCTCAGGACTGTTTGTGCTCACATGAGGTTTACTGTTCTGGTGTCTCGCAGCTTTAGTTGCTCTCCTGTGTGCAGTTTATGTCCACAAGTGTTTGTTTCTGGATCTAACAGACAGATGAGACAATGCCATTGTTATCTGAACGCTGATTCTGCCTCTGCTTGGCAATGCAATTCTAATAAATCTTAGAAAATTGAGGCAACCTTTTCATGTTTTTCCCCGATACATGTGGGCTCCAATATTTCATCCGGAGCTTGTTATCCGAGTCCACGGACTGTGTGTTTTGGCCCGATGGCAGATTTAAAACGACGCTAACCCGCGTCTTAAAAACCACAGTGGGTTCAAGCCGAAACTAAACTCCGCCATCACGCATGATTCCTCGCAGCCGAAGGTGTGCGAGGTACCTGCTGTGAAACGGCGCATTTGTCTTCCTCCTATCTGCATCTGAGGTTCAAGTGTAATCACACCATCAGTTCTGAGGCACCATGTTTCTGACAGCTCATTTCCCTGCTGGAGCCGACAGTGATGGATGACAATTGCGATGTGTGTTTTTCTCTGAACCGGCCGATGAGTATACATGAGAGTGTGTGTACACACCTCGGTGTGCGCGAGCGTGTGTTGGGGCTGCGGGCTGCCGGGGGTTATCACCATATGCTCTGTTTGGCGCCAACAGTGGACTAATAGGTCCCTGGGTGAAAAGGAGACAGGTAGAAAGTTTGGAGGAGTTTAAACAAGCATTTATTGTGCAACCAAGAAGTTTCGCCTGGTTCACAGCGGCGGCTGTTCACAGCTCCCCGAGTAATCGTCAATACCGAAAAGAAAGCGGGCTGAACGCGACAAAATGGATAACGTGACGTTGCTCAAACATCACATATCAATGATTTTACTGGGAATCAGCTGGTGGAGAAAGAAAGAATATCTCCAAACTCTGAAAGTAGAAGAAAAGCCTGAACACGTACGATCTGAACTCAGGTGGAAAATAAAGTGTCGTCAATGCAAGATGTCGGTTAAAGGAGTCATCACCTGCTATTGTCACGTATCTAGTCTCTCCTAGCTTGTCTTTAAATCAATTCTTCAAATTTGTTAGGAGAAAAAAATAAAATACAGAGCTCGTTCTCACCCTTTTTCATACCGACACTTCCTCTCACGAGAGCACATGTGAGATTTTGACCCCAGGAACTGTCAATCATGGATAGCATAGCGATAGTATAGCGATAGCATAGCATTCCTTTGCTCACACGAAAAATCCAAAAAAACAATCGTGGAGCCGTCTACAAACGTCCATGGCGCAGATTTAAAATGAAAGATCATTTGTGACTCGCGTGGGGTTCAACGTTTATATTAGTGATGCTAGCGGCTAAGCACTAAATGTGATGTGGGTTTCTGATATCGGTCTCCTGTGTCGACGACAATCAAAACCTCCTCTTCTTTTTCTTTTCTTTATTTTAATGTATTTTGCTGCCAGCGCCTGTTTTAGTTTTGTATGTACACTTGTCTGTTGGACTATGTCAGAGAAGTCTGAGCTCAGTGACTCTAATATGGTATCAGCGAATTAAACGTGATTCTGATGTTGGATTTATGTTAACTTTAAGTTGGATGGTGTATATGTAGAAAGATAGGTAGTGTGATTTCAGTTGATTATAAATTGAAACGGTGAAAAGGTGTGATTTGACGTTACATCTTCATTCGCTTTGTTTATATCGAATAAATGAAAAGTTCAGCAAAAAATAAATACATTTAAATCTCCCGTTTTGGGGTGCGCCCTCTTGTGGGCGATTCTGGTTTGAACAAAGAGCCCAAACAAAACAAACTCAGCCACATTCAAACTCCAGATTCAACTGAGGTCTAACATCAACATACATGTTTTTATAAGGAAAAATGTGATTTCCGGTTGATGACTCCTTTCAAAACAGGGAACATATGGTGGAGGTGGGCAGGTAGAGTGATGGTTGGCCGAGAGGTGGAGGAAGCTCACACGGAGGCAGGAATTTACTTACTCACAGCATCCAGCAGAGATTACAAAAATAACTGATGAAAACTAATCAAAATGACATCGGAGAACTCAGGCTCTAACGTTTAAGCCCAAGCCTATAAAAACCAGCTCAGTGAGCGTCGCCATGTGAACAGGACCGCCACTTCCTGCAGGCTTTTACCACGCAACACAACCCTTAAAGGGTTATTTCACTTTACGTCGACAATCCCTACAAATACAACCACAAGAGCTTCTCGCCATCTTACTGTCTTAAAATAATGTACGTCCACAGTATGTGTGTGTGTGTGTGTGTGTGTGTGTGTGTGTGTGTGTGTGTGTGTGTGTGTGTGTGTGTGTGTGTGTGTTATATAAATTGCAGGGAGCTTCTGTAATGTGACGGCGGCTCAACAAAACACCACATTATAGCTGATGTGTAACGTCACTACACTTCAATATGCACAGCGTTTTATTTCTTCCTTTGTATGGTTGAACGTTTCCCCCCTTGTTTTGTTTTTAAGATTTATGAGAAGAACTTTTTAATCCCAGCATGATGTGGATGTTTCTAGATAAAAAAACAACAACAATTCAACTCCATTTCAAGAATAATAAATGGTGAAATGAAATACGATTTAAAAAATATATATTTATCACAGAACGAGTTACTAAAAGCAAAGGGTGATCTGTAAAGATGAAACACTGAATGTTTGTAAAGTCACCATCAGTTGAAACTTTCTTTTTTTTCTTTCTAAATATATATTAAAGCACCTCCAGAGTGGATGGATGTGCTCACGCTGCAATATGAGCTGTTTTTTGTTGAATGAGGAGAAACAAAAGATCTCTTTATTCATTACCAACTGATCATTTTTACTTCCCCAGCATGATTTTATTGGTATTTTCTTAATGCACAATGCAGGATAAGACATATAGATGTTGTGACTACTTCTTGTTGTTTCATTTGTGACGCTGAGAATTGTAAATAGTTTTTGCGGCCACAGCGAAACTCCTAAAGCTGTTGCTCCATTTGTTATGGATACAGAAAAGTTAGTCGCTTGCATTTATTCTGCAATGCTTCAGAAATGGCTGTAAAAAAACAAACAAAACAAAGACAAACTCAAGGGATGTAATATCTTTATATTCCAGGTCCTGTATGCACTGCAGCTGGAATACTCCTAAAAGCTGCAGTCACACTGCAGGTCTTGACGCTCAATTCCAGTTTCAATTTCAGTCACACTATATTTTAAACGCAACGTTCGTCAGACTGCAGTGTAAATATGGATGCTACACCAGTCAGCGCCAGGGTTGCCAGATCTGAGTCCAGTCCAAATGGATCAATGATCAAACACTATTTCCCAGCAAAGCTGCCATTTTTTATTTATTTTTTGCTAGAATAAAATACCTATTTGGCTGATATTAACTATGAAACAACACCAGACTTGATGTTTTTGCTTTAAACTTATTTGGCGACTCTTAGTGTAACTTTTAGTTTTAAATATTGGGGGGGGGGGGGGGGGGGGGGGGGAAACATGCAAAAAATAAATTTTAATCTCCAGCTTCTCTTCACCTACACAAACATTCAAAGAGAGTTCACAACACAGACGTTTCCAGGACCTTTAAATCCACTTTTGGTGCGTTATGGCGACACGGTGGCGTAGTGGTGAGCACTTGTTAACTCATCATTTTTGACTCCAGGCCACGCTGTGCTGTTTGCATGTTCTCTGGAGAAATCATGATAAAACTGTAAAACTATAATATGTGAAACACATCACGAGTGCACAAGTGCATTAAATGTTAGAGCCCCAGATGTAATAACAGGCTAAAGTTTTATAAAAAATAAAAGAAGAAGAAGAAGAAGAAATTTAATAAAACCCCAAATTTAATAACTGGTCAATAATCTAACAAGATGCTGAGTCGTAAATGTAAAAATGTTCTGTTGCTTCATTAGGTAGAATTGTTTTTTACCCTAATAGTGTAGAGTGATGCTTATTGCTTCAATGTAGAGTGTAGTATCATACACAAATGTCCCTTTCCTGTTTATATCTATCTATCTATCTATCTATCTATCTATCTATCTATCTATCTATCTATCTATCTATCTATCTATATATATATATAAAGAGAGAGAGAGAGAGAGAGAGAGAGGGAGAGAGAGATAGAGAGAGAGTGATAGAGAGCAGTTTTTACGTTTTGGGCTCAGCATCTTGTTATTACACCAGTTATTACATTTCAGGGTTTTATATTACATTATTTTATATAAAAATTTGGGTCGTTGTTACATATCGTGCTCCATCATTAAATAAACAAAGTTAAAAGGTACGACGATTTTGCTCGCCCTTCGAGGAGACCCGCCCAATCTGGCAACACTGGTCAGCCTGAGTAGATCAATTTTTTAAGTGGTTGTGTAAAATGAGCCGACGAAATCTATACAAAATGAAGGATATTGAGAAAAAGAGAGCACAGCTTTTAACATTTGTGGCAGTGCCGCGTCACCCGGCGCAGATTTGGGACTCGTCAATGACCTGAAAGCCGCGTGCCTTCGCCCTGACCGTTCAGACGGCGGTCGCATTGAAAGACATCAGGTCCAGATCAGATATGGTACCACATCTGGTTCGAAACCTGGGTCTGGTGGGCAGAAATCAGAATTCCAGTGTTCACACTGTCACAAACCACATCGGATATGAGTCACTTGTGAGCGGAAAATCTGAATTGTGTCCCGTTTGCCTGCAGTGTGAACAAATCTAACCAACGTGGATCACAAGCATCCTGCCGCGCTGCAACAATCTCCGAATAAACTTGTAGACTGAGGTGGCAGCCGCTTGGAATTCGGTTTCGACCTGTTAGATGAGAAGTTAATGAGATGAACAGCATCCTGAGGAAGAAAGTGGTCAGCACAGCGAGGTGAGCGGAGGAACCCCCGGTCATTAAGCTGCCGCTCCGGGGGAGCATGAGGAATAAAACCAGCTCTGCATGTGTCGGGCTGACTCATGCGTTGAGACTGAAGCCGATGAGTAATGCTCGGCATGCACTGTCCAGCTTTCATCCGTCTTTTAACTGGAGCACTCTCTCAGCGTAATGAATGAAAGTATCAGGCCTCACAAATCAACTCCATTTGCAGGAGAAACTCATGACTCAACAGCCATTTAGTCTCAATGAGTCTGCATACACTTTATTCCAATACTACGGCGTAGTAAGTCCGCACCAAGCCCAGGGTCAGTACAGCCTCTTCTCTCAGCCGCTGCGGATACAAGGTGAGCTTCCAGTCACGGCGGTGGAAATGCTGGGCGGGTAGCAATAAAGGTGCGAGCTACTTTATCAGGGGCCAAATGGTTATTGTACCAGATGGCTGAGTTGGCACCTTTGTGAAATGGCAGAGCTTACAGCGAGCTCCTGTGGGGCGGAAACGGGGAAAGTTCCAGCTTCCGATTGAGGAAAACACACAGATCAGCAGTAAGACCGTGACCACTGACGAGTAATCACACTGATTATTTATCATGACGCCCAATGGGTTTCACTACAAATGATCCAGTTGTCAATGGCTGCTGGGATCGAGAGGGAGCGATCCCGCACAACAGACGGGCTGAACTGTAATAAATGATGTTTCTACTGTTATTCAGTCGACATATTAACCAATCAGATGGAGCCCTGCTGCACCAGACTCTTCTTTATTTCAACAACACACCTGGAGACAAGAGGCAAGTTCGAAAACTGAGAAACACTGCTGGTGCAAGCTGCAAAACATAGTGAAATGTAACACTGCATATAATTTGGTTTAAATCAGTGTCGTGCCCACAACATCCGACGAATCGAACTTCCACAGACTCTGCTTCAGAACCGAGACTCCCACGGGAAGATTACTTTACTCTTTAGAAACAAATAAAAAAAACTAAATTTAGACAATACAGAGTCAAACATGAGGCCAGAACCCAGCGGATCCATTCCAGCCTCAGACATGACGGCATTTAACTTCATTTTTGAATATTCTAAGTAACATGTATTGTAGATTCACTCACAGTGGGAGTAGTGGGCGTAGAAGTTCGCTCTGTTATTGTATCTATACTGTGAAACCAGGAAGAAATACTGTTTCTCATCAGGCTTTCATCCCATTAGTCTGAAGCTGAAAACAATTTGAGATCTGTCGCATTATGTTGAATTGATAGTTATTATGAAAACAAATTCAATACTAAGCATAGAAATAAAGTACCTGCTTTTCCAGCATTGCGTTGTATTTTCCAGTCTGAGGCATCAATTACCGAGAAAACACTGCATTTTTATTAGGTATTGTTTTTTTGCTCTAAAACTGAAATCAAATGTATAGATATGGGTATTTAGATATTTTTCTGTCATCTTGAAAGTTATGATCAAACAAAATACTTGTTTTGGTCGATAATCAGATTCCTTTTTAGGTGCCCTATGGGTAAATGTTAAAATGATGCTGCCTTATTCTTCCACATCTTCGTTGTTGTGTTCCTGATCAGTCCCGCCACTAGAGGGCGCCTGCACTTGGATAAAGAACAACGCTCAGGGGTTCCATATGCAGACATGGAGACACGTCATTTCTCTCACTTCTTTACTTGTCAGGTGTATTTTTAGTGAATGAAATGTGTCCACAGGACCGTGTGCGTGTGCGTGTGTGTGTGTGTGTGTGTGTGTGTGTGTGTGTGTGTGTGTGTGTGTGTGTGTGTGGTGTGTGTGTGTGTGTGTGGCCCAACTGTCTTCCTCCTCTGATCCCTCTTCAGTTCCAGACAGTGAAACCCTGCAGGCTTCTCCCAGCTCACACACACACACACACACACACACACACACACACACACACACACACACACACACACACACACACGGTGACATAAAACATCAACGGCTTTTTCTGATCCGTTCGCTGAGGATTTTGTTTTTATGCGACACAAGATTGTTGTTTTCAAACAACACAATTCTCCAGTGTTGTGTAGCAACAACACACAACCGTCATAATAACGGTTCCGGGAGTAAAAACCGTCATCGGTTATAATATCCACCAGACTGTTAAGTACGAGACAAACACAAGCGGCAATTTTTAAGCAAAACAAATGGCAGGACGACGCCACACACCCACTTTTCCTGAAAACTGTCGTCCCACTGTGCCGAGCCAGCAAACATTTCAACCCAGCTATTCCAATTTACTCCCATAATTGGCTGTCTGTGCAGAGAGAATGTGGCCATATCTCAGGGTTTTCCTCTCCCGGCCTGACGGCTTGTAATTAGAAGAGGGAAGGAGTCTGTTCCTTCAATTAAACAACGGTGCAGCAGGAAGAAGGACTGCCCTCTTTTCTGTACAGCAGAGCGGAGCCGCAGCACTCTCCAGCAAAATAAATACGCCACTGCGTAATGAGCGTGTGTGTGTGTGTGTGTGTATGTGAGCGCACACGGTTTATGTATTAGTAATATTGTGGGGACTTCAATGTGGTTGGAGTCTCTTTATGGCCAGTATGTCTATTTATGAGGACGAAACTGAAGACAAAATGAAACTGTTAAGGTTGGAGTAAAGGTTAATTAAAAGTTGTGGCTATGATTCAGTGTGTGTGTGTGTGCGTGTGTGTGTGTGTGTGTGTGTGTGTGTGTGTGTGTGTGTGTGTGTGTGTGTGTGTGTGTGTGTGTGTGTGTGTGTGTGTGTGTGTGTGTGTGTGTGTGTCAGACATATTGGTATTTATGTAAGCTGGCTGAAGTAACAGATGATCTAATTTGTGTGAGCCGGGTGGAGACCGAAGGAGACTGGATCAGCCTCGATTGGTTCTCGTCTCAGCTCTTCAATCTGACCGAGTCTGCTCCGTCACGGCAGGAACCACGAGTCAGTCACCACGAGTCAGTCACCACGAGTCAGTCACCACGAGGCAGTCACCACGAGTCAGTCACCACGAGGCAGTCACCAGGCTTTTACTTCATTTATTTGTTTATATTAACTTCTCATTCATGTGGTTGGATGAAAGTTAACGTGTATGAATGTAACAAAGTGTCACTGCTCCTCTGGTTTTAATTGGGACTTGATTAGGTTTCATCGTTACGGCGTTTTTAGTTTGTCATGTTATCGTCACGGCTCTTTGCAACATGGATCATTCAACATATTGTCTCACCACAACTAATGTTATCGCTGTACACACACACACACACACACACACACACACACACACACACACACACACACACACACACACACACACACACCCCGCTCTTACACTCGAGTGGAGAGGGAAGAAGAAAGTGTGTGATCTGTGATCTCAAGTGAAAATTTAAAGGGCAGGAATGTTGACCGGGTCACTTCTTTCTTCTTTTCAGTCGAAAGCCGCGACTTTAAACGGCCGACCATCATTTTTATTTTCAGACCTCAACAGTTTGCTGAGCCACTAAACGTTCTGACTTACTAATGAAAATATGACAGGACATTTACCTGAAGGCTTTTTTTTTCTTTCACTTCATTATTACAGTTTTCTTCATATTATCACATGATTATCTGAACATATTTGGAATCTCAGATAAAGAAATAAAAGAATTGAATGTGTCATTTTGCCTTTTAATAGACTTTAATTTGAAAGGAAACACCGTCATCTCCTTTATTGGACCACCTGTGTTTGTACAAAGTATCGGTATCAGTATGTAATAGTAGTAGTCACAGTATCCTATCAGTAATAGTAGTAATACTAGTCTCAGTATCAGTAATAGTAGTGCTCACAATATCAGTAACAGTAATAATAGTAGTCACAGTATCAATATCACTAATAACAGTAGTTACAGTATCAGTAATAGTAGTAATAGTACTCTTAGTATCAATAATAATAAAAACTGATAATAATAATAATAATAATAATAATAATAATAATAATAATAATAATAGTTAAAGTATTAGTAATAGTAGTACTAGTAGTCTCAGTATCAATAATAATAGTAGTCACAGTATCAGCATCCGTAATAATAGTAGTCACAGTATCTATAATAATAGTAGTTACAGTATCAGTATCAGTAATAGTAGTAATAGTAGTCTCAATATCAAAAATAATAGTAGTCACAGTATCATTATCACTAATAATAGTAGTTACCGTATCAGTATTAGTAATAGTAGTAGTCACAGTATCAGTATCAGTAATAATAGTAGTTACAGTATTAGTATCTGTAAGAGTAGTAGTTACAGTATCAGTATCAGTAATAATAGAAGTCACAGTATCAGTTTCTGTAATAGCAGTAGTCACAGTATTGTATCAGTAACTGTAATAGTAGTAGTCACAGTATTGTATTAGTATCTGTAATAGTAGTAGTCACAGTATCGTATCAGTATCTGTAATAGTAGTAGTTATAGTATTGTATCAGTATCTGTAATAGTAGTAGTTATAGTATTGTATCAGTATCTGTAATAGTAGTAGTTATAGTATTGTATCAGTATCTGTAATAGTAGTAGTTATAGTATTGTATCAGTATCTGTAATAGTAGTAGTCTTTTTTGCTCCAATTTGCACTTCAAAACTCATTTTATTGAATCATAATGACATAATGACTGAAATTTTCAGTTTGCTCATTTTGACATTTTAGTCGTGTGAGTTTCTTTAAACTATGTTTTTGTGGTGATATTGTAATCTTGTAAGAAATCTATAAAACAGTCAAGATCCACATTTTTATTTATTTATTTTTTAAATCTTCATCAGTGAGTTGAAGACTGAAGGGAAAAGAAGCGTGACGTCGTTTATCTGCTCCAGCTTGTATTTGCATGCGGAGGATTTCTAGTATTCTCTTCTTTCCTGAGGTCTTCTTCAGATGCTGACACATGCAGTCTGTGTTATTTGTATTTGTGCCTCACACACACACACACACACACACACACACACACACACACACACACACACACACACACACACACACACACACACACACACACACACACACACACACAGTGCTCTGCAGTGTGTGGTCTTTTACCTGCCACGCATGGCGGAGCAAGGCGATTGAACACTTGCGGCAGCGGTCATTCAGCCGGCTCGTGAAACTCAAATGTCAGCAGCGGCGGCTGAAACCCGCAGCTATGAAATAATGTAAAAGCAGTGCAGCCTGCATTCTGACGCCAAACCAGCAAAACCAAACCAGCAGCTTTCAATCAAACACTGTCACATTGCAACCAACAGAATAAAAAAGTCAGGCCCTTTGTTTATACTCAACAAACCGCCATGAAATCGGTGATACAAACACTTCCTGAAGGGATTCGGGTCAGAATAAAACTCCGGTATATAAAGTCCTTAATGGTAACCCCCCCCCCCCCCGAGTCATTTAGACTTAATACAACCCAACCTCAGACTATTGCTTGTACATAATGCAGAGATCGGCAACATTTATGACCTCAAGGGCAGTTTTTACTATTTTTAACCAAATAAAATCCATTGAGCGCCACAAAGCACGTTTGACCCCGAAAATAAAGACGATAGAGTGCATATTGTACACACGGTGAATAGATATATACCAACTGAAGCTTCAAGCTTTATTACATTTTCAGCCCTTTGTAGAGATTTTACTCTTTTTTTGTGTGTGAATTTAGTTATATTACCTTTTTGCTTCGTATTCCAGCATTTTTTTAGGCATTGGAGCTGTTTTACCTTCTAAGCTATTTTAGCATTATTGGAGTAAATGAGTATTTTTTTGATTTAATTATTATTGACTGAACTTGATTTCTTTAAGTACATTTCTTTATTTCAGATTCATTCAGGACTATCTTATGGCTTGTTTCGTGTGTCTTTCTGAATCGTTTACCTCCTGGTTATGTATCTTATGACTGTATCATGGTATTGCTCTTAAGACTTTCAGAGGAGGGATGAATGGGTATTAATTATCTGATTAGTTTCTACGTCTGTTTAAGATTTAAAAATTTGTATGAACTTTACTGTACATATATAGAAATATAGCTAGACTTTAAATGTATTTGTAAAAGAGAGCAATGGCACGTGCACATGTTTTGTTCAAATAAATAAATAAATACAATTAAAAAATAAATAAATAAATAAATAAATAAATATAATAGGGATGTCCCGATCACACTTTTTTGCCCCCGATATCGATCCGATTTTTCAGAATTGAGTATCGGCCGATACCGATACTGTCCCGATCCGATACTTACATTGCTATTGCAAAGATACTCAACAGTCTATTTTTGGAGCAACTAAGACATCTGAAGCTAAAAGCACTATTGGCAGAAGCTTTGTTTACCTAGAAATTATTGTAAAACTCACTTATTGAATCAAAATTCTTCTCAGAATGACTTAAACATAAATGCTCTTGGGCTCCAATGTAACTTCTTTGTGTATTAGATTTCAGTTTAACTTAAAGCAGTAAGAGAGGTTTGACCTGAGTTATCACAAAACATTTACATTTCAATGTGAATTATAAACACTTAATTCCACTTCAAAGTGGTAAAACCTGTTTGACAAAAGTAGTCTGAACATAGTTCCCTCAAAAACTTATTCAGAATATCCCAGTCTCCCTTCAAACTAGAGGAACCTTCTGGGTTATTTCTTTCGCCATATCGCTCCCCCGTGGGTACTTATCCTTTATTTTAAAATCCTTTATTTTTCTTTAGTTGTTGTTGTAAACTGAGGGAACATCCACACGACGGAAAAACGATCTTTTTCCTCCCTGGCCTTCTCCCAAAAAAACCGTCCACACCTCACTATGAACACGGCTCAACACCAGGCTTCAGGGTGTGTAGTACACATGCCAGGCCTTTAGGGGCGCTGTGACTCACCAAACACAACAAAAACGCAGAAGAAGGCAGACCACATAGAAATTTAGAAGTAGACTCCTGCACATAAACACATAAACCACTTTATATAACTCTAGTTGTATAGGTCTGTGGCCCCGCTCCGCCTGCTTCTAGCTTCTGCAGCTCCACCGGAGCTTCTAGTCCCTGATTGTTGTGGTTATTAAGTGACGTTGCGGACCACATTTTTTTTTTTTTTTAGATCGGCGGGGTGATCGGCTGGATTTGCCGATTCCCGATCACTCACAAATCACCAATATCGGCCCCAATCCGATATCTACCGATCTGATCGGGACATCCCTAAAATATAATATTGCAGGGTACAGAAGTCACACATTGCTGCGAGTATTCAAAGTGCATAATGAATCCTTCCATTAATCCTTCAGAGTTAAATAAGAAAATGTTTCAAATTCTTCAAAGCAATGATTTAGATGGTGCTCTTAGTTATTGATTTGAAAAAAAAAATGTTTTATTAAAAAAGAAGCACTTATGTGAAACAAGTTTAAAACCTTCCTGTTTCATAAAGCTTACAGCCATTTTCAGTGTGAGGCTGCTGTCGGTTTAGAGTCCAGGGAGATTTGCATTAATGCTCTCTGCAGAGTCAACTTGTTCGTCTCTATTTACTGAGGCTCCGTTTACGTGACGTCTTCAAGTAAAAATGCAGCGCTGCCGTTCTGTTACAGTGTCCGTTCATTACACGACATTGGTGCTGGAAGCCACTGGAAATGCAACTTTAAAAAAGAAAAAAAAAAAAAAAAAGACGGCTCTTAAAGTGTACATTTTTGAAAATGCTCCGACATCGTCTCCATGGAAACTGGACGAAATGCGATTTTTTTTGTAAAACGATGCAACTGCACATATGCACCACGGCTGTGGTTAATAGTTCTGTAGATCAGTCGATGGACAATAACAACAATGTTTCCTCCAGAGTGTCATGACTCCCAGTCCCTATTCTCCTGGGACTTGGTAGCTTTATTCACCGTTAGAACAATCCAACTTGGTCTTCTGTCCACTATTTGCTGTGCGTGACGTGGCATGTTAACTACATTGTTCTCAGTGTTCCTGCTGTTTCTGTGTAAACGGACATCTTTTTCAAAATGTTCCCGTGTAAACGCGAAACTTTTCTGAAACAAAAACCTTTTGACTTGAAATGTTGTCGTGTAAATGAGGCCTTAAGAGAGTTATATTAGGCAGCTCTGCTCTGGCACATGGCACCGCGAGAGGAAGTACTTCCTCCTCTTCCCAAGATGGGCATGTGTGGGCGGAGCCAGTCCAGCTCACACAGACACAGCAGATTCTGAATGCAGCTGCTATGATCCGACATTCAAATGGAGGAAAATCATTTAAAAGCTGGATTTAGGGCAATAAACTTTGAATGTAATGTTTTTGGACCAATGAGACCGTGTAAAAGTGTTGAAAGGCTGAATAATATGAGATCTTTCATTAATTAATAACCTCAAGCCAAAAACTCAGCCTCTGAGTGTTTCTGCAGGTTTCTTCCTGGTAAAAGAGACTTTTTGCATTCCACCATTGCCTGTGTTTGCTCTTGTAAAATATACATGTATATCTTCAATATAAAGTAAAGTACGATGAGATGGTGATGTTGTAACTGGCACAGTAAAACTCATTCACCTCTTGCTGCTGCAGATACTCTGCCAAATGTGAAATGGAACCAAACCCGTGTCAGCAGAGTGTTTCTGTGTGTGTGCCACATTGCCTTGAGGGTACTTTAATGGCGTGTGTGTGTGTGTGTGTGTGTGTGTGTGTGTGTGTGTGTGTGTGTGTGTGTGTGTGTGTGTGTGTGTGTGTGTGTGTGTGTGTGTGTGTGTGTGTGTGTGTGTGTGTGTGTGTGTGTGTGTGTGTGTGTGTGTGTGTGTGTGTGAGTGAGGCTCAGTCTAATTCTGCTTCAAACTTCAGCTGAATAATGAACCCTGTGATTCTGTGGCCAGCGACCCTGGGAGGAGCCTTGGAGTCAGATCTGTGAGTCAAACACACACACACACACACACACACACACACACACACACACACACACACACACACACACACACACACACACACACACACACACACACACACACACACACACACACACACACACACACATTGCGCTAGTGTCCAATAGTTTAGATTACAAAGACGACTACGTTTTTCATGTTACTGTCAGTTTTCTTACTTTCAACTGAAACTAATATTACTGAAAATATTAAAGGTCCCATATTATGCAAAATCCACTTCATACTGGTTTTCTAACAGCAATAATTGTCTCCATCAACGTCGTCTCCCACACTTGCTCCCTCCACTTTTTATATGTGCTCAAACAGACGAATCAGAGACTTTCCCTTCATGATGTCATGAGGGGAAATAACCACTCCCTCTCACAGTGGATACTCACTTTGACCCTCACACAGGTAGACGAGCTCTGGCCTCTAAAACTACCAGCGGGCACCATTTCATTTTTTCTCCTCAAAAACAGACAAGGAGACACAGCTCATTAGCATTTAAAGGTACAGACACAGAAACAGCCTGTTCTCAGTCGAGCTCACTGGAGGGACTTTTAGACTGGCTGGAATTCAGGATTACGGTTGGATTTAGAGAAATACGCTCTGAATATAATGTTGTTGAACTTCTGACTCAGATGTCAAATTATCAAAGCTCTCTATCATGTGGGACCTTTAAGGAAACCCAGCAGGGTGCAAGGCAGAGGGTCAGGGCAGGAGAAATATTTTTCCCTCATTTTACTTCAGAATTTAAGTACGATCATTAATGGGCCGGTGGACTGAGATGATTTGAAGCTGAAGTTTTCAAACTCTCACCCTGCACACGGTCCCTCACACAGCATGAAGTCATCGTTGGTTGAACGCCAGAAGAAATCACAGTTAATGGCTGCCGGAGTTCATAAAAACCATGTCTCTCTCCCCCTGCTTGTTGTAGACTTTATGTTGATGATTTGTCTGCTCAGTGTACTGGTTCACACTGCGGCCTTGTTTTGTCAGGAGTTCAAGTCCAAACCAGGTCAGTCAGTGTGGAGTTTGCATGTTCTCCCTGCATCCTGACGTGAAGTAAATTTAACTAAACTGAATCTGTGGAATATGACGATGAAAATTCAAGTAGCATCTTCAAAAGTTGAAGTCAAAAATATTCGTCCAAAATACAAGACACTGCAATTATTGTTATTATTATTGTCCTGGAATATGAATAATTTAATCAATGTGAGCTCATCTTTTTCAAATTCGCCCACGCATCAAAAAACGTGTTACTGTGTTTCATCGGGTATTTCAAAACACCAAATACTACAATACCCATAACCGACCAGTTTTCACAAGACCGGCAGACACGATGAAGATATAGAAAGAGGCGGGGAATACCAATGTATTAGTGAAATACATGTTTATTCAGATGATCTCAGGATCCTGAGACAGGAAAAACACCAAGTTCACTTTAGTTGGACTTTATTTTTTCATGTAAAAAATATTGGTAATTGATATCTATCTATCTATATATATAGTGTGTACATGTGTGTGGTGGTTGAGCCATTTTTGTCACTTTTTATTAAATCAATGTTAACTTGAGCCACAAAACTCATTCAACCTTTAAAAAGAGGCAGATATTTATTGAAACTTCATGGATGCAATTGTGATTTAGAATGGAATACATTTTATTACATTTCCAGCTGATTTTTTGTACCGGATTTTAGAGGTTTCAACCTCCTTTGTCAGCATTTTTTTTTGATAATTTTGACATTTTACCTCCTTTTAAGCAGATTTGTGTCCTTTGGTTTTTTAAGAAATTCTACTTATTTGAAGTTATTTGTTTAAGCTGTTTTAACATTCTTTCCTCCTATTTCTTGTGGTTTTACCCCCCCCCCCCCCCCCCCCCCCCACACACACAATTTTGGTTAGGCTTTTTAAAAGCCTTTTATAGTTAAAGGTCTTTTGGAAAATGACTCTGTGTGGATGAATATAAAATGAAAACCAGATGAAATGTCCATTCACGTATAATATTGTGAAAGGTTCAGAGAGCCACCAAAGAGCCACATGTGGCTCCAGAGCTGTACCAGAGTAACATGCCCTCCCCATTGATGCAAAGGTTCTGGTTTACAGAGAAAGTAACTGACACCATAACAAAGTGCAAACCTTTCTTTTTTTTTTCCTCCTTTCCGAGTAACTTTTGCCATCATATCACGCCTGCGCTGGTGAACAATTAAATTAAAACACTAGAAAATTAAAAACTGTCAGCTTGCGTGCGATTTTAAGTGAAATATGGTCGAAAACAATCCATCATCAGGCCCGTTCTCCTGACTCAGCACAAAGCTCTGTCATGTGAAGTAACGGACTGAAACCTGCGAGTAATTTCTCCGCGCCGTCTTCTGATGTGTAAATCAGAGCATGTCATGTGCAAATCATATGTAAATAAGAGCCCCACGTCGCGCTTTCTGCCACTGAATCCAATTGATAAAGCTGTCATCACATCACCGCTTATTAAGATCTCCTGCTAGAGCTTCATGAATCAGACACACACTTGTGATGGCCTGCAGCAGGAGATTTGATATATGAGCGCGAGAGTCGCTCTGACTCATAACACAGTGTTCACTGCAGTGTTTCAGACAACACCGTGATTAAAATGCAGGAGCGCTTTATAAATAGACTCGCCTTCTTATCAGTCTAAAGAATACTACTGGTGATTCTCATGAAGCAGAAACCCTGTGGTCAGACCATCACAAAAAAAAAAAAAAAAAAAAAAACCTCACATGGTGAGTTCTCAAGGTTTCCCCGAGTCCTCAGGACGCAGCCACGATTTACATAAAACAATTTACAGCTCCAGCTTTTCATTTGGTGGAAACAGATGGCCCGTTGGAATTAAACAGCTCCCACAGTCTTATGGACGGCGGCTCGTAGCTCCGGTGGAAAGTCGGAGCGAGCCATTAAAGACACCATAGGTAGGCAGCCACAGCAACTTCCCCTTGGCTGTTCAATATGGAATTGGTAGGTCCCAAATTAAAAATAAATAAAAACAAAGTACCTAGGCGCTGGTATCACAAGGGTTCAGATCTCTGTACACTCTCTCAGTTTCATGGTTTCAAGCTCTCAGAAAGTGGATCACAAGAGGGCATCCTTTCCTAAAACTACAGAAGATAAGATACTCAGTGAAAAGTGACTCCGACAAGTCCCACACCGAGTGGCATCATTACTTTTTAACGTCAACTGTCGCCAATCTGTACCTCCTGGTTGATAACCCCCACCCCCCCCCCCTGCTTTTATTTGGTGTAGGTGGTGTATGTATATATGTGTGTATATAAGTACATAGATCGTTTTCCCCCTTTTTCCTATATTGTAATATTTTTAATATCTTCATTCATTCATTCATTCATTTTCTTCCGCTTATCCATTTCTGGGTCACGGGGATGACAGTCTGAGCACCGTCACCCAGATCACATTGCACCTTTTAAGAACCTTCCTGCAGGTGGTGAGCCCACGGGAAGGTGGCACCCGGCGTGGGACACAAACCCACTACCCTGAGATTGTGAGTCTCATGCTCTACCAACTGAGCTAGCCGGGTGTGATAATATCTTATCATTTATTATTATTATTATTATTATTATTATTATTATTATTATTATTATTATTATTATTATTATTATTATTATTATTATTATTATTATTATTGACATATATTTACCTTTAACTGCCATAATCATTATGATTAGTTTCTATTGTTTTTCTTATTAGATTTGCTTTTCATTCTTTTTCTCTGTGTGTTTCACCAAACACCCAAAGACTTTCTTTTGGGCCATAAAAAGTGAAAAAAATAAAATTAAATAAAGGCCAAAGGAGGTAGAACACTTCCCTCACTGTTTGTTTTTCTTCAATGTGGATTGACGGTGCTGTATTGCTCTGCCTTACCTTTCAGTAAAAATATTCTACAATAAAACTACTACTACTACTACTACTACTACTACTACTACTACTACTACTAATAATAATAATAATTATAATAATAATAAAAACAGGGATGTGGTCGGAGTTTGATTTGGGTTTATTATCAACTTTAACCAGTTCACGGTGGTGCAGTGGTTCGCCGTGTACAGTCTGCATGTTCTCCCTGTGCATCCGTGGCTTTCCTCCCACGGCGCATTCATACGTTTTAGATTGAATTAGATGGCCGCGTTTGAATGAATGTGTGTGCGACTGGGTGAACTCACGCCGCTCCTTCAATGTCAGCCGAGCTCGGCTCCAGTCAGCCGTGGGTAAAGCGGTATAGAAGATGGATGGAAGGTAATATCTATCCAGGTTTAATCTAATACTGGTGCTGGGATGTGATTGGAGTGTGAGAATCAGTCACACCTCGACAGGCCATCAGGTGTGACAGCGCATTGATTCACGCAATATGTGCTTTTATTATGCACAGAGAAATGACCCGCCCCTCAGATTAACAACATTTAAAGAGTTTCCTTCTCCGGCGATCGCCGCCCCAACTTTGAGTGATACAATTCACCACAAACACAACTCACTCACTCCACCAGTGAAAGTGAATCTGCACTCCGACGTTTTCTTCATAACTATGCTGGAGGAACAAGCAGCAGATGTGGGGACATATCTCAACACGACGGGAATAAATGTCGTATTGATAGAACCAAAAAGAGAAAAAAAAGTCCAATGTGGATATTTTGTGGTGTGTTCTGCACTGAAATGTCTTTTTCTCTTCAGTTTTCCTCAGAATACAAAAAGTTTGCAAACAAACTAGAGCAGAGATGAAGGAAAATGGGTCAGACGTTTAAAATGAGTAGGATTAAAGTACTGAGGGAATTAACATGAAAGCTCGTTACACATCAGCGTGAGACTGAAATAATACTGATGAATCATCACGGCCAAAAAAAGAGAAGGAGAACAACTCATGTTGGACACATTTAAATTGACGAAGCCGCGTACTATTGCACCATCTTGGTTTCATCTCACATTTAAAACACTGAAAACTGCAATACGAACCAAATAAAACCAGTCCACCAGTAAACTAGTCCACAGCCAGTAACAGTTTTGTGCCTTTAGGAAAAACATTGACTGGTTCCTACATGTCACACAGTTTGTCACACGGAGGCCATTTTGAATCCCGTACTTCAGCTGTCACTGTCTCTACTGCTTGACAAGCCTTTTCTGATAACAGCAACACACCAAAGTTTACACTATCGATGACATCGATACTACTTTTTTAAAGGACCACTGCAAGTATGAACACTAACCTTCAGCGACTTACCGATACCAACTACCGATACCAGTATTTATAATGTCACACGTGTTCCTGAGACCCAGTCGACACCAAAAAAAGAAAGAAAGAAAGAAAGAAATTGATTAAAATAGAAGTAAAATGTAAAATAGAAAAGAAGAGCGATATATAATCAGCCCATTGTAAGATAAGCAAATAATAAAAATACATAGTTTGTAGTCTGCAGTCTTCCTCAGAGCGTCATCAGACATTTGATGACTGCAGACGCAGTCGAAACACGTCAACACGGTAAAACATCTTTACCTACCGATTAAAAAGAAGCAGCGTCATAATTTCCCGACGGCTTTACTTTTTTTCATTCTCGTTAATATTAAAGAATCTCCAAACGGCGGACTTCACTCGTCCTGTCCTGCGTCATGTACTGCTCACCGGGTTCACCGTGCAGTATCGGACCAGAATATCAGATACTGGTGTCTGTATTGATGCATCACACCGAAGTTCCTGAATGAATTTGGATCAGATTGCTTGTGTTTAAAAACGCTGCTATAATTACTGAAATTGATCTGTGAAATCCTGAGGCGCCAGGTTTTGCACCAGTGGTTTGGACGCCTTAGTTCAGGGGCGTCAAACTAACTTTCTTAGTAAACTATCATCATAATACTACTTTAAAACTGGGCTGCATGTGTAGGGATGAGAATTGATAATATTTTTACGATTCTAATTCCATTGCCGGTTCTGATGAATGATTCAGATCTTTATCGGTTCTCATTTGGAAAAAAAGCAGGCAAAGAAGTTGATTAGCATCAACTGTGTTTAGTTTAGAAGAAACATTGATAAGTAACAACGCTGCGAATGGAAAACACGACATTTATTCTAAGTTCTCGCTGGAGTGCGCAAGTGTTTCTGAATATTGGCCGTATTTCCTCCCTCTGATGAAACATCCATTTTGCAAGTATTACAAGTTGCCCCGTTGTCGTCCTTTCTCCTAAAATGGAGCCAAACTCTGGAGTGTTTGTGCTGCTTTGGCGCCATGTTTCCTGCTGGCTGCACTGGCCAGTGACGTCGCCACGCACATTGTGAAGCTTGGGTAAGCTACGCAACGTGCATGGCGACGTCATTCGCCCCCAGGGAAGGGAATTTTTTGCAAAATCGTCATTAAAACACGGAACCAGTCTATGCCATGACTATGCATGTGGCCCCTGAGCTAAAATGAGTTTGGTACAACTCATTTAGATTCTAGCAGTGGTCAGCACACTCACCTCACTGTTTACCACATATTAAAATGTGTATATCAGCTCGCTCACCTCACTGTTTACCACATATTAAAAGGTGTATATCAGCACGCTGCTGTCATTGTGATCCGAGGCCTTTCCTCCACTGGCTCCCCATGACTCTTGTTTGCAGACTTTATCATGAGGTGTTGTGTATGTTGTACATCAGATTTTCATTTTGTGATGATTTGTTGAAGTGATTTATTTTCTTCATATTGTTTCAGTCACTCACGGTGAACAATCCAGCATGTGAAGAATTTCTTCAGCTCACTAAACACTCCTGTTTACACGTGAAGCCACTCCTATTCTTAATTGATCACCAGCTAAATGCACACAAAGTGAAAACTCATTGGATCAGTGTGGAAGTGTAGTAAACTGCGCGCTGTACGCTGGAGTAAAAGGCCCACAGTTTGATTGCGGCGTGGAAGATGGATGGCGAGAAGTCGTGATGTGAGCATCAATGACATTCAGAGCAGAAACTTATGTTACTATAATAGCACATTAATCAAAGCAGGAGCCGGCGACTGGAGCGTTCTCCAGATTTAAGCAGCGTCCAAATCTCAGAGAGCTTCAGGCTGCTTAGAAAAATCTGGCGACGGTACGCTCAGAGATCGACTCCACTGACGAGACCACAGGAAGCACCTGGAACTCCATCCACCAGCACCATCCCTCATCAACAAGACCGGTGGTAGTAAGGCTGATTTGTACGGTGGCCCAGGAGGGCCAACAGCACTACGCAACAAATAGTCAAAGCACAACAGCAAAAATCCACAACATGACAATAAAAGTCCCAATACAACAATGAAAGACCACTACACAACAGCAAAAATCCACAACACTGTGACTTTTTGTTGTTGTGTTGTGCTTTTGGCCCTTCTGGGCCACCGTAGATTTGTACATAGACATTATATGAATGAAGGTGAAACGTGATGAAGATAAATGAGCTACCACAGGATTTCACTTTAAAGCTGCTTGAGACTCATCAGTCTGCATCAATCGTGATCGTATGAATACATCTGGTGAATCCCAACCCGAGAGCTCGAAACCTCTTTTGTAATCCTCAGGAGGCGCAACACGACTTGTTCCTGCATATCAGAGATCAAAGAAGCAGACCCCACTGTTTCTGAGAGGAGTTTTAGCAAGGATCAGAAGCAAAACGATTGAATAAATGCAGTATTTCAAGTAATTGCAGTAATACTGAACATTAAACATGAGTTTTGTAAGACGTTATCAACCACTACGGGGTGATTGACACCACTAAGTTAACAGTTTATTATCATCCTGAAGACTTAACTCCACAATGTCCGTTCAGGAAAACATCCATACGTCACTTTAAAGTCATGAAAGTGAATGAGCTCCTATCTGATCTTTCACATTTCCCCTCCTATCACAACACTCCAGCTGTTGTCTGCAGTGTGAGGGAAAGGCAGAACATGATGCCAATGATCTGACAATATGAAAACAGAACCAGCTGAAGGCTAAAAACCACTGAGGTGTTTTAAGTTCAATAGTCATCATCATCAATGCCTCAAACTTTTTTTTATCGGTTTTCGTCAGATTAGTGGCGCGGCTCAGCGTTCGGTCGACTGATGCTTCAAAGCAGAGGAAGCTTTTCATGCAGGTTTTTTGTTTCTGAGCAGGCGTTTCAAACAAAACTTATTTAATCTGGATTCCTCCGGCTGCATGCACAATCGCCTTCTGTGTTTCATGACAATGAAGAGAAGCTCTGTCAACTCGTGTTTTCTCGACGCGTCTTCTGTCAGACCGGGCACACTAACTTTTACATTCAACCGCAGTTATGAACTGAACGTCTCGCCTTCATATATAAACATTTCAAAACAAGTTTTGCTGTTCGTTTGTCACCACTGAAAATTAATTAAGTTTATACTTTTTTTCAAACTGTCAGTTTTGGAACTTAAGGAAGTTTTGGCACTTGTGCTAATATGAATGTCACTTATCCATTTATTCACCCCATCATCCATCATCACTGCTGCTCACACTTTGATTTAACAACGCTACAGAGTGACAATGAAGTTCTATTCATTTACCCATCATGAGCCCCATTCATTCATTCATTCATTCATTCATTCATTCATTCATTAATCCATCCATCCATCCATCCATCCATCCATCCATCCATCCATCCATCCATCCATCCATCCATCCATCATGAGCCCCATTCATTCATTCATTCATTCATTCATTCATTCATTCATTCATTCCTGCATTTATTTATTAATCCATCCATCCATCCATCCATCCATCAATCCATCAATCCATCCGTCATGAGCCCCATTCATTCATTCATTCATTCATTCATTCATTCATTCATTCATTCATGCATTTATTTATTAATCCATCCATCCATCCATCCATCCATCCATCCATCCATCCATCCATCATGAGCCCCATTCATCCATCCATCCATCCATCCATCCATCCATCCATCCATCCATCCATCCATCCACCCATCCATCCATCCATCCATCCATCCATCCATCCATCCATCTATCCATCATCCATCTGTGAGCCCCATTAATTCATTCATTCATTCAGGGTCGGTTGGCAGAGTCTCCCATTTGGAAGATTACAGGTTCGATTCCCATCTCCACCTGTCTACATGCCGAAGTGTCGTTGGGCAAGACACTGAAACCCAAACTGCTTCCATTGGAGTGACAGCGCCTTGCATGGCCGCAGCCTCCATTGGTGTGTGAATGTGAGTGAATGGGTGAATGTGATGAACGATGTAAAGCAATGTGGGGCTGCTCACGCAGCTGTAAGGTGCAATATAAGTGAAGTGCATTTATCATCCATCCATCCATCCATCCATCCATCCATCCATCCACCGATCCATCATCCATCCATCCATCCATCCATCCATCCATCCATCCATCCATCCATGCAGCCAGTTGAGAGAACAATGTTTTCATATATGAACAGTAAAGAAGGATAAGATCCTGGAGAATTCACTAATTGTTGTGAATCAAATGAAAGTGATCTTCTACCAGCTTCCCTTTTTGTTGCGGTGTGTTTCATTATCATCGCATTTCCAACAGTGGCCTTGACCAGAACTCACCTCTGATTGACTGAGACGCGACGCACACCCTCCGAGCCTTGCGGCACGCATTATTCAAAGTTAAACTCAGCAAAGTGGCACAGGAGAGACTCCAGCTTTTTAATATTTAACTAAAACTTCCTCCACCTCGTCACTACAAGGCTACATTAGCATGGAGCGCCCTTCACTGACACCTAAGAGCATCGCGCCGGCAGGACGGAAACCTGATTTTGTTGGGAGTTATGCTCCTCCTTGTTACGTAAAAAAAAAAGAACAGGACCGGGCCACATGCGTGTGTGAAGGTCCTCCTATTGGATTTAAACACTTCAATATCAGACTGTATTCCTCCCATCATGAAAATAACCCAGGATAATTACATTTTCAGGAAAATAATTAATGAAGCGCTCTCCTTCAGATGTCTTCTAATTTCTGTGTGCTCACTGACTCTGGGGCTTTGGTGCTTGGAACATGTTAATTGGGAAATATTAGGCCACCTTTAATGAAAAAAGGCTTGCTACTTTCTTTTTTTTTTTTTTTTTTTCCCCCCTTTCAAACTTAGTCCTATCCACTTTGCAGCAGTACACTTCATTTGAAGAGTTCACATCTAATTGAGATTACAGGCCCACCAAGAAGTAGACTGCGACCCCAGAGAGACCGAAACAAATTTACAAAAAGATTCACTATCCCTAAAAAAAAAAAAAAAAAAAAAAGAAAGAAAAGTTCACTGGAATCCGTTTCACGAATGAGGAACCCAACAAATCTATCACATTATTGTGGAATTTCCCATGGGCTCGGTATAAAGTTTTCTCCAAATTGAGAATGCGCTGCATTTCTATCCGCTTTATTAAGATTCAAATCTTGCAGCACCAAAGAAGAGATCATTAGAATCAATATTCAATTTGAGAGCTGCTGCTTGTGATGTGGGGCTGCGCTTCATAAAAATGTCAAAAAGATTTAGCTGCGACATACACTGGAGGAATGGCTTGCAGTTGTTGATATTGATTTGGAGATATTATTGAGAGAATGTCCAGAAGAGCCGCTCCAGCAGCTGCATAACCCCATAAGAATGAAATGGAATAAAATAAACGGCACCCGCTGACTCCGTGCGATAAATCATTTGTCAAAGTCAAGCGAGATTCCACTTAAATAAGAGGTGGATTTTCTTCTTCTTTTTTTTTTTCCTCTCTCTTTGTGGATTTCAGGAGGATCAAACAGATAATATGTACGAGTCAGTGACAAATGAGGTTTTCTGCAAATTTATATTTATATATATACTGTATATCAGTTTTTTTTTTTAGTTTCATCTCATTTAAAATATTTTGGACCCCAACAATAACTCTGAAATCATAGAGTGTAACAGCTTAGATTTATGAACGTGAAGGTTCCCGGGATGTTGAGAATCAGCAGTTAGACTTCAGGAGGTACAATATCAAGCGATGAAGATTAACATTCATCTTCTAAGTGACGCTGCTGTAGGTTTACGCTGCTGGAGCATCTTCATTCCTCTCTTAATAAATCACCACGTCGAGGCCTCGTTCACTCTGCAGGGACCCAACTGGGATTTTCTTTATTAAATTTTTTGTTCACAACTGTTCGACTCATATCCGACCTGCTTTGTGGCCGTGTGAACGCTCTGTGGCCTCCACCATATGTGGAACCAATTCAAATATTTTTCTACAGGCGACTGCTTCATCAAAATGTTAAAGGATTTGTACTTTTTCCTCATTCTCCTTCTGTCACTCGTCAGGCTGTCTACATTTTGTCGTCTCTTATCGAACAGCCACTTGATAATGAATCCGTATGGGCTGTGTTGCCAGATATGGTCGGTATCCCCCAACTGGGGAGACAAAATCTCTCACTCTTTAACTTTGTTTATTTCATGCATTTGTGTGTTTATGGCGTGCTTTTTTATTCGACAAATAATTGTATTAAACTGATATCTACACAGGCTGAGATTTGGGCTGGTTTTTAATTGAGACGTGGGGGTTTGACGTTGGTTTGGCTGAAAACAGGGAGTCACATCTGGCAACCCTGGTGCTGACCGGCGTGGCGTCCATATTGACTTCTGTCAACATGGACTTCCGCGCCCTGGGGCCGGAGACCGTTGGGGTTCCATCGCGTTCATACTGATAGAGGTCACGTTTGAGATGTAGAATCAGATCCCAGCAAGAAATCGGAAATCATCAAGACCTGCAGTGTCAAGTTGTCTTATTTTAATTCTTAGATGTTTATGTCTTAGTGCCGATTTCTTGCTCTTTATTTTTGCCGTTTTATTGCATATTTTACTGCTGTCTCCTTTTGCTTTTAAGCTGTGAAGCACTTTGGTCACCCTCTGGGCTGTAGAAATAAACTTTGATTGATTGATTGAAGTACGGAAGAGCTGAAATGACTCAACACTTACAAAGAGAAATAAACTCTAATGACAGGCAATCCCAGTATAGGTCTCCGTTAATGTAACATACGCTAATGGCTATAGACAGATTCTACAAGTTTGTACTCTGTGTTATCCTGTTCTGGATCCCCAAAGGAATCATACGAATTGAAAATTGGGTAAAAATGTATTTTTGGGTCAAAAAGATTTGTTAGTCTGAACGTTACGGAGAAACATCAGCTTGTCTGTCTTCTCTGTTCCGTCTTTTCTTTCTTCCTCGTCAGATGCCCCCCCCCAGAGTTTGGATCTGCTGGAGGTTTGTTAGTTTGAAAGAGCACGGTTCCTTCCTTTGTGATAGAACTCTGTGATAGAACCTTCACTGGACACGTCTACCTGGACTGTCATGGAATGCAGCTCACTTCATTTTCCACTCATGGATTTCTGTTCAAAAAGGTTTTTTTGGTTTTTTTTTGCAGTTAGCGCGATCGATTGATGTGCTCACACGAGGACGGGCCGGAGCTTGGTGAACTCCTTCTGCCTGCAGCCACTGTCTCATTTCAGCCTGATCAAAATTCAGTCAGCCTCAAGACGGCAAGGCCAAACAAGAAGAGAGACGCTGTGGCTCAGAAACACTTGGAAGTTACAACAATACGTGTGTGGTTGATCACATCCGCCCATCGTCACGAGAACAGGACTGGCGGTTTAATATTTCACAATAAAACGATCGGACTGAGCAGACTGAAGACGGACCCACTGCACCACTCTATCACATTATCCACTGCACCAAGCATGGCGGCTAACGACACCCAGGCCCTCTCCGCTCCACGGTGACCGGCAGAAAAAGGCTGAACGTGCGATAACTCGACCGCGGTGCCAACGTGTGCGCTTGTAATCAGCCCGGTTTTTATGAGCCCTGAAAGCATCTGCGGCCATGCGATGGAGCTCTGTCTCCGCGTCTTTGTGATTTGTCTCACGCCAACAAGCGTGATTGTCTGAATGATCGGGACAGAGTCCGAGTGGACGGCGTTCAACCAGCGACTCCGGAGCCACACGTGGCTCGTCAGCTCCTTCATGGCGTCTCCTTGAAAAGCTTTCAGACCGTGATTTGGAATTGTTTTTTGTTTTTTTGTTTTTTTACCTCTTTAATTTTATTTGCATTCCACACTGATTTTGAACACCGGTCCCGTCTCCAGGCTACAAACAGCTAAAGAAGGTGAAACCGCTGAAAGAGCCGGAATATCTAAGAGTGCTCAGAAAAAAAAAAAGAGGATAAAACTAAGTACTTTTTCTTCCTACTCTTTTTCGTGCCTGTGAAAGACGTGGGCACATATGGTGTTGATCCCTTTTATATTGTTTATCTAATTGGATGTTCTGTCTTTTTTGTTGTTGTTGTTGTTTTTTAGTCTTTGTTCAAAATAAAAAACTTCAAATAAAATCTAATAAAATCAAATAAAATAATTAATAAATAAATACAATTATAAATAAAATTATAAATAAATAAATAAATAAATAAATAAAAAATTAGAAGTGCAGCTATTTTTTCTGGGAAAGAAATAAAGGGGGAAAATTGTCATTAAAAAGGGGGAAAGAAAATCCTAGTATAAGCTAAAAAAGGCCCAAACCATTAGGAAAGGCACAGATGCGTAAAAACAAATAAGCCAAAATGCAGGTTAAAAGAAAAGAAAGAAAGAAAAATCTGTAAAACGCTAATAAAATATATCTGAATTGTCGTTTCATGAATGTTTTTTTTCTTCATGTCGGATCGTTAACCTGCTTTGTGGCTCCAGACAAACTTTAATTTGGCGGCAAATCGTGAAAACGTCTCTGTTGGTCGTAATAAAAGTTGCAGAACCCGAAGACGATTAAACACATGAAACCTGATCTGCCGACCGGACACAATCACAAAAATAATGCACATTTTAATACATTTTCCTTCATGACTGTTTCCCAGGTGACACAAAAAGACATTTCTTCATTTGGCTCCTCACAACTTTTAGTTGTGGACTATCCTAACAAACTATTCCCCACCACAAACTTTGACATTTAGATTTATTTGCAGCCATGCTCACATCTGCTATAACTTCCTCCATCAGCTCCAACTTATCTCAAGCAAATGAAGAGAGAAACAATAAGAGTCTCTCGCAGCTCGTTCTCCTGTAAACAAACCCTTCATTTGAATTCTCCCGTGGGATTTTTAGTCCCCCGTAATACATGCAAACTGAAGGTGCAATCTACTTGGATGCAATTTAGCACAATCTATGCAGGGTTTCAGTGAATCAGGCTCAAATGTGAAGATTAGCACCACAGCAGGCTTGTTATTTCAGTTTTTGACGAGCGGGAAGATTCTCTGGCAAAGAGGCTCATTTTGAGTCTGATACTATAATCCCACATTTCGGCAAAGCTGAGGCAGCTGGTTTGTGTGTGAATGTTGAGGAGTGGGTGAATGTGACTGTCACAGGCAGTAATCAAGCTACAATGTAAGTAACTCCCCAGAAATGTATTAAAACAGTAAAATATGATTAAGTGTTGTTTGGCTGCAGTCATAACATTTTGAAATGATTTTTCTAAACTCCCTCAATCATAATAACGTCTTAGATTGTCAAGATAAAGGTAAAGACTCAAATAGATTTTACTAGGTTATTATGTTATTGTCTTTTTTACTTTGAAAATAGGGGGATCGTTACTCCTTCACTGGCTGCTACATGTGACCCATCCCGACAACGGCTGAAACAGTATGTCGCGAAGTATTTTAACGAAATTGTTGAAACACAAAAATAGTCTATTTTAATGCTGACACTCAGCTTCGAGTGAGGTGGAAGTCCCTTCGTACCGTCACAGGACATATTTCCATGAATTTAGACGACGGTCGTGTGGTTTTAGTCCCTGGCTAATTATTTACGAGGGAACAAGAGACTGTTGTCAATCAGTCTATAAAGTTTTAATACCCGGAGCTTCGTAAACAAGGTGCGAGGGGTGTTTTGGCCATTAGGGCGGGTTTATAGATTTACCCCCAGCCTCCTTCTTGTCACAACAGCTCAAGTGTGCGCCGGCGAACGAGGACGAGTGGCAGCTTTAATGGAAACATGAGAAAATGATGGTAAAACATCAGATTTATAGATTTAAACATTAACATTGTGTTTTACTTGTTTGCCTTGAAAAAGCCCGTTGACTGTCTGATTATTTTATAGAGGTGTGACAAATTCTAATAAATCGACTGGGGACGGTCGCGGTGGTGCTGAATGAGATGTTAGAAACTTTTACCAAGTCAGGCACATTTTAAAGCGACGAATCCTGAAATATTCCATTTCTATCAGTGTGACGGACACTGGCGTGACCCTCACGTATTCCCCATATTAAAGTAAACGGCACACGGCGTGACTTTGAAGAATTGACCTCTAGGAGGTTAACGGGGCCGAAATGTTCCACGATCTGAGAATTTTGATCCCAATCAGGAGACCTCGTTTCACTGATATTGTTATTTTGGCGGGAGACTTTATATGCGGCAGACTTTTAAAATGTTGAAAATACTGAAATGCCGTTTAAATGCATGTTCTGCCTTCTATTTTAAAAGAAGCCTTGTTAATGGCGTGCGGTGTGGTTTGAAATGTGCGGCGTGTGATTGTGGTGCAGCGGCGTGCCGCTCCGGCTCCGTGTGGGAGCGGAGTCGAAGCTTTGTGCGCTCGCACTCGGAGGGACTACCAGTGCAGAACACAAATTATGTTTCCTGTGTTGTAGTCAATTATGCCGGGCTTCCTGTGCGCCGGCTGAACAGCCACTCCATATATTCCAGCAGAACAGCAGAAATATGATGTGGGAGCGGGCCCGGCTGACGGGTATTAATGGCAGCCACTGCAGCAAGGCGGCAAAAAAAAAAAAAAAAAAAAAAAGAGAGAGAGAGAGAGAGAAAGTCTGGCAACACTGAGAGTTTTCGGGAGGACAAATCAGAGCCGAGCGTTCTCATAATGAATGGACCTGCAGTGCTTGATTCAGAGCGACCCACTCTGACCTGCGTCCTCAGAATAACCTGAGATTAACGTGGGATTATTTCACTTGGAAACTATCGTCCATACAGTTATCAACCAACAGTCATGTCGATGTTTTCTCATTTCAATCTGATATTTATATAACCTTTTTTTTTCTTTTTCTTCGTATTGAGCTTTTTTCTATTTTGATTCTTTCAATAAAGGCACTTCGGGTTTCACAGATGCAGTTCGGTTTATCTGTACCGACGGCTTCAGGTGGTTTTATTTCATTTTAACTGTTGCGGTTTTACTTTACACACCTCTTATTTATTCCAAATTCAAATGTATCTAGTGTGTGTGTGTGTGTGTGTGTGTGTGTGTGTGTGTGTGTGTGTGTGTGTGTGTGTGTGTGTTCTAATATTAATATGCTTGTAATATTGATAATATGAGCAAATATATGGATTAGATTCTAAATCATCGCACACACACACACACACACACACACACACACACACACACACACACACACACACACACACACACACACACACACACACACACACGGTACAGTATGTTATAAATGCTATACATATTTAAATTACAACAGACTCACAACTTTGTGTGAATCCATCGAACGTTCTGAAATATGAATTTGTAACCATCTCTATTAAGAAGTTATAAAATGAGCTTCACTGCAGTACTTCAGTTATAACAGGTACTATTTGAGTTGAGCTCCTGATATCAACCTAAGACAAGCAGTATCTTCTCACACTGTTAAAGCTGATGTGTGTGTGTGCGTGTGTGTGTGTGTGTGTGTGTGTGTGTGTGTGTGTGTGTGTGTGTGTGTGTGGGTGTGTGTGTGTGTGTGTGTGTGTGTGTGTGTGTGTGTGTTTGTGTGCGTGCGTGCGTGTGTGTTTTGTTTCAATCCTAACAACTCAGACTCAGATCCAACAAAACACCTGAAGGAATGTTTATCACCTAGAAAGTGACTTTTCATTCCACTGAACAAATTTGATCATGTGAGGATGGTCAGATTTATTTTGGTAAGTCGAAAAACCTTTGAACTGGTTAAAGAAACGCGTGCTTCTAGTCACTACAAAGCTAAATGCACCTCGCTGTGTGTCATGTCCACGATAATCTGTCACCCGAACTCGGTGAAAACTGGAATCCCGATTTAAAACATGGCCGCTGCGGCGATCGCTTGTTACCGGGAAGATTACTAGAATTATAACAGGCTGCCGCCAATGAATAAGAATTGCTTTACTGTCACATAAATAAATAGCTGAAACTTTACATTACTGAATTAAAACACACCCTTGATCATTTTAACTTGAAATGCTTTCAGTTTCACTCTATGCCAAAAATAAATGGGTTTATTAACATCTATATCATATATCATATATCTATATATATATATATATATATATATATTTTTTTTTTTAATGATATCTAAAGCCTATTATAGATACTGCAGTGACAGATATTACTTCTTCTCACTACTTTTCAGAACTCCAAGTATTTTGTATTAAATAGACTATTACTGCTAACTCATTATTAATCCTATAACTATATATATGACTGAGTTTTCCTTTACTGTTGCAGCAGGATACTTTTCTTGTTGAATCAAGGCTTGAGATTTGAAGTGACCCCTTCTTTTTTTGTGTTTGCTCGTGACAGAATCCTCCGTTGCCGTCTCCCAGATTCGGCGGCGCCCGCTCCCCTGGAGCGCCGTAATGCGGCTGCGACACGCTCCCTGCCTTCTTTGTGGGGGGATTCACGGGAATGTGGCGTTGCACAACAACAGCACGTGCACGTTACTTATCGGGCCACGAGCACAAGCTCCCTGCAGCTCCCCAACAAAGCTGACTTAGCAAAAACCTGCCTGGAGCCTATTTCCTGTGAAAAGACGGCGCTCCTCGTGCTTTGTGCGAGCGGCTCCCAACGCCTGTCCTCCTTCACCTGCTAATGCGGGTTTTTTTTTTTTTGTGTCTTGTTTTTTGGACCATATGGCGCCAGTGTGACTCCTGCCTTTTTTGCCTAGCAGCTGTCCTGAATATTGACCAAATGGGCTATTTGTTTCACACAAGTAAGCATCACTATTTACCAAATCGTATTTCCCTGCTTGCCGGGCTCCAGCGGGGCTCATTCAGCCACATCAGGCCTGTTATCGGACCTATCATCAAGGCTGAAGCGTTTCCACGCTGCGCTTCAGTCAATGGAGCCTGTGAAAAGACAGGCTTCTCTGCCTAACAGCTTGCACCAGGCAATCTGTACTATCACACACACACACACACACACACACACACACACACACACACACACACACACACACACACACACACACACCGAGGCAATCTGTGCTATCTATTAGCTGAGAGCTGAGGGTAGTCTATTCCCCACGCCCTGAACAGTACTCTCCTCCTCAGACGTCTTCTCAGATTCAATCAATAGCAGCTAGCTCACCACAGAGAGGGTCGTGTGTGTGTGTGTGTGTGTGCAAGTGTGAGTGTGTAAGTGTGTGTGTGTGTGTGTGTGTGTGTGTGCGTGGAGACAGTGGGGGGATACAGGTGGAGAGATGGAGTGAAGGCTGGATTGAGACGGAGTGATGGTCCAGGCAGAGGATGAGGAATGCTGATGCTGCTCTCCCATCAGAGGATGTCTAACCAGAGCGGCGCTGACTCCGTCCGTCCCCCCAAAACCCGCCCGCACACCCGTCATCACTCTCTCCGCCTCTGTTCAAAACACGCAGCAGCAGTGTTTTCCCAAACGAGATGCGCTTACATACTTTATATACACTTTTTAAAGGAGAAAACTCAGGCTAAATTCTGTTTAATGAAATATAAACACACGCGGTGTCAATATTTACCCCCAAAAGTGATATCTTTTCACAGAATGCACACAAAAGGCACAAAATACAATTCAAAACCAAGTCGTTTGTTTGTAACCTTGCATGTGTTTGCATCTCCGCCCTCACGGTGTGATTTTATGCTGATGATGCTCCACTATTACTGCCGCTATTACTGCTGCATCACATTGCGTTCCAGTCTGCCCACGGCTCCCACTGAGACACAGAGGTCCACATGCCCTTTCTACCAAAATGTCTGATTCATAGATCGAAATATTATTTGCTTTTATCACAACTGTGTAGAAGCAACGTAAACCGAGAGGTCTGAGTAGGTCAGTGAGAATTAAACATGAATGGATTCACCAATGGCAGCGATCAATGGAAGTTTTCTATTAAAACAAAAAGGTACGATGTGCTTGTGAAACCAACCGACACCGAATTTGATGACTTTTGACATCAAATTGGACATTTTTACAAATATATGAAAGTGAGCAGTGTCAGTGTTCGAAGTACTTATAAGCTTAATGGACGTGACCTGTCACTTTGTTTGCGCAGATTTAAAGTCCAAAGTGTTTTGTCAGCATTGGGAATCAGGGGTCTGCCGAAATGTGCACGAAGATGTATCCCGGCGTCACTTTTAGAAGTTGGTCTCGTGAGCAATCGGGGTCGGTTTCATGCCATCGACAGTGTCCATGTTTAGTCCCACAGCCAGCAGTGTTAAACTAATGGTCCACTCCTGTAGTCTTTTATTAAAATGCCTCATGAGGTGACTGTTACATTCCGTGACCCCAGCAATATTTTGGCGCAGATTTCCAGACCTCTTGTCCCCTGTGTTGTGCATTATTAAAGAGCTGTCACTGCTGAAAGTTACAGCTGCTGCTGTCCTCTGTGCTGCTTCCCACAATATTACACTTGATTCTGACAGCTGCATTTGGCAATAATACACAAGAATACAACGCAAAGGTGTAAGCGGGGTTTTAGATTTTAATAGCATAGTGCAACTTATCTAAAAATGTGTTCAGGTGACAATACATCTATAAGATATTGCACGGGATTTGAATGTTTGCCCTAAAATGAGTCATTTTCCAATCTCAAGCTTGGTGGTTCAAATCCAGTCGTGTGGAAGCGTCTATGAGAAAGACTGAGTTCCTCCAAATGGTTTGCATTGCAGCCGCCGTCGTCCGCGTGGGAGTGAGCGGGTCATCGTACCAATCATATGAAGCAAAGGAAGCTTCTGAAGTGGCGGAATCCACTATATATGTAAAAGATCATTCAGTTCCCAGTCTCGGAGTAGATCGGACTGTTTTCCTATCGGGGAAATCGTGGTGGTGCTGCTGGTTTCAGTGTGCGCACACACACACACACACACACACACACACACACACACACACACACACACACACACACACACACACACACACACACACACACACACACACAGCGTCATGTCGAACAGCAAAGATGTGATGGAATCATAAATACGTGAGCAAAATTCAACATCCACCAAGAGCTGAGAGGAGGTTTCTTGAATATGATATCACAAGTACGCAACTCGGATATCTGCCATATACAGTAGCTGTGAGATCAGCGCTGGATTTTTAAGGGTTTTTTGCGTTGGAAGAGGAGGAGGAGGAGGAGGAGGAGGAAGAGAAGGCGTGTTCTCCTGTGTGTCAGTGTTTCAGCAGTGATGGTGTTACGGTAGATTCTGTGCTGGATGTTAGATGGAGCCTCGGGTGCAGAGAAAATCCCACCAAAACACGTTTTCCATCAAAACTATCCTGTTGTGTCTTTTTACTTTATTTCAACGTCCTGCTTTGAAAAAACTTAAAAGCTTTTAAACTACATAAAAGAACATATTACAAACTTCATCCACCAATCAGAGATGAGTATCTTACAGTGGAATATTGAGGGTTTTCTTCATGGAGGGCAAATGGCCACATTAACTCATGACACAGGAAGAATGTGAATTCTGAAACGTCTCAGTTTTACAATGTGCGACAACTCTGGGATTCTACGACGCTCAAGGACGGAACTAACACTCTGCGCTGTATAATGTGGCTAAAATAACCAAAAGTCTTTTTGAGTTTGCATGTTCTCTCTCTCCATCCTCTGTGAGCTTCCAACGGAGAGTCTGACTTGTCCCCGCACGGCGGACAGACGACATGCTCGTCCGGTAATTAAAGGATGCGTGTTAATATGCGCTTATCTCCCTGCGTCGGCGTCGCGTTCGCCAGCAAACAGCGCGCTGCCTTTCAGTCAATGTCACCCGGGAGCGGCGCCAGCTCGCCGTGACCCCCGTCACCGTAAAGAAAACGGATGGATGAAGACATGTATAATACATGCAGGGCATAAATGCATTAAAGTATAGCATATGCACATACAGGATTAAATGTAAACTAGACATTATGAATAGAAATCAATGCAAATGTTATGTATATTATTTGTTTCCCAAAAATGTATAAATTACCATAAATCGCCGGTGTTTCATATCGTGGAGGTAAAGGGTGTGAACCGCTCGGAGTGTCCTTATTTTCTGCATGAATTGATCATATGAAACGGCAGCCGAGGCTCAAGTGCCGGCGAACACAAGGCGCCTCCACCGGATCCCACGCAAACTGCTCAGATACTTCCTTTATTAAAGACAGACATTAAACATTAGCCGTGGTTATTACTCCGAGAATATAAAATACTATGTGGACTTGTAAAGTGCTTTTTACTGCTTCGGCATCTTTACTCTTTGAAGTACTCACACACACTCACACACACACACACACACACACACACTGGGTTGCGCGTCGTGCTGAGGGATGGGCTGTGTGGACTTTGCATGTTCTCCCTTGGCGTGGGATTTGTTTCGGGGGGATACTTCATTCATGGTTTATGATCTGAATGGGATTTGGTAACGTACCCACTGTTCTCATATGTTGTGGCGGTGCGTTTATGCACAGGGGAGCAGTTTTCCTGCAACGATTTTGTCATTCAGAAATAGGGAAGCGGGTGTGATGTTCTTAGAAGAAATATATCGAGACCATAAAGATAAAACTATAAATGTATACGTTACTGTTCCAATGTCTAATCTTAATATTTTGTCAAGAACATTTAAAAAAAAAATAAATAAATAAATAAACCCACTAAGCAGAGTAGAAGAAACTCTTGTTCTTGCTATTTTAAAGAAAGGGCAGCTGTCAATGTCAGCGATAAGGTGGAAAACATAAGCACATCTTGTGTGTGTCAACATGCTGAGCAATAAATCTCAATCTGTCTGAGATCGGATGCTTGACTTTTATCCACCTTCAGTGAATATCATACATCATTAGTCTTTTACACCTCTCAAATTCTGTTCATTCAGCGCCGGGTAAACAGAAGAAAGTCTTCACCTTGGACTCGGAGGAGGTCGACGTGACGCAGGAAGTACGTCTCAAACTCACTGTCTCATCCGAGCGTATGGAATATAGAACTTAGGCTCAACGATGCCTCAGGATAAATCAACCGCATTTTACATCATAATGAAGAGAAAATTAATTCTTCACAACAAATTTTAAATTTGTCTTTTGCTGACGTCATTCTATCAGATCAAAGTCAGAAATGTTTGAAAACATTAATCATTAAAATAAATTTCGTCAATTTGTCATTGGTGAGAAGAGACAGATTATCTCCACACTGTAAGTTTTCGACCTCGTCTTCTGAGCAGCAGTAATTCCCCCCGTGTTCTGTGAGTGAAGGATTCTCAGTTTTAAAGGCGGCTTCCTTGTCGGGGCGGTGGGCGGTGGAAATCCTATGAATTTGGCCGACGGTAGAGATTTTGACTGGACCGGCCTCGCGCGATAGCGCATGTTGATGATGTCATCAACTTCCTGTTTTGGTCGAAAGCATGGCAGTGGGTGAAAGCATTGAGCTTACATGGTAGGAGGAGGAAGAGGAGGAAGAGGAGGAGGAGGCGCTCGTAAAGAGGACGTCGTTTATATGGACCGAGTTTCGGTTTAAGGTGTCGGATGTTGAGCTAAAAACATCACCTGCAAAACATGGCGGGCGACGGTACTAGCTGAGAGTCATTAGTTTTGTCTCCTCAAAACAAAGCACGTTGGAATACGACGAAAACCAAAAGCTGCGCCCTCCGCAAACGTGCGGTCAGTCAGGTGGAAAGAGAAAAGGCATACTTTACATGCTTTTTCTTAAAGCACTCCGTCTGACGAGAAGAGTACTGATACTCCAAATGCTATGAAGGTGTACCGGTGTTAGGACATGGTGCCGTTTCTCACAGTGGAGAGAAGCAGCTTTCACCAGATTATTAAGGCACTTGATCCACGTTACGAGGTACCGAGCCGCAAGAATTGTTTATTTTTTTAACATTTCACACTCTAGTTTAAACATTTTTGTGTTACATTGTTCGAAGCTTCTGTTACAAACAATTTTTTTTTTTTTTTTATTTATAGGTTTTGCACAATAAATCTTCTTAAACTGTTTTTAAAGTGTGTCTATTCTGCTGCAATGCATCTGCTATGTACGTTCATAAATGTCATTTTAACACACATATATATATATACACAGAGGAAAAGAGTACATTGCATTATATATTGTTACTGCACATGCTTTAAATTATACCGCAAAATAGATTGTAGGGCCGATCGCCCCGCCGTAGTTCATTGTTTTGGCTGCTGTGAGACGGGAATGTGCTGCACCAGCCGCAGTGTGTGAACATGCAGCCACGTCAGGCTGAGAGAGCCGGGGCTGAGACCGAGGCCGCCCTCGGGATACACTGTACTTTGGTGAGGCCGCAGCGCTGGCACGGCACGAACAGATGTTTACATGTACACAAATGAGGCACAGCAGGTTTTCTGTGAATGGCAGCCAACACGTTCTGTGTGCTTTGGTGTCGTTTCTTTTTTTTTTTTGTTCCCGTGGAAATACTGAGGGAACAAATTAGCTTTCTTCCCACTTCCAGGGGAACCTGGTGTTGCAGTCATAAATACTGGAGGGGACGAATCTCCTGCGGCTTCCAGCACATTAAATGTAACAAGAACAGCTGAACTGAGGCTCGCTGGGTCAGTGAAAACGTCCCTGCTGCTCCTCGTGGACAGACCGATTCCTCAAACCGGGTCCCACTTCAACGTGTGGCGAGTTGCTGCAGCAATTATTACAACGTCACAACGTCACTTTCACAAAGACGCAGCTTATTTCTCGAGAGGTGTCTCTGACTCTGCTACAATATATCCAACACACCAGGAAGGCTAGGGATGCTCTATAATCTGTATGTTAGAGGAGGAAGATGTTCTATAATCTGGATGTTAGAGGAGGAAGATGCTCTATAATCTGTATGTTAATGGAGGAAGATGTTCTATAATCTGTATGTTAGTGGAGGAAGATGTTCTATAATCTGAATGCTAGAGGAGGAAGGTGCTCTATAATCTGGATGTTAGAGGAGGAAGATGCTCTATAATCTGGATGTTAGAGGAGGAAGATGCTCTATAATCTAGATGTTAGAGGAGGGAGATGCTTTATAATATGGATGTTAGATAAGGGAGATGCTCTATAATCTGGATGTTAGAAGAAGGAGATGCTCTATAATCTGGATGTTAGAGGAGGAAGGTGCTCTATAATCTGGATGTTAGAGGAGGAAGGTGCTCTATAATCTGGATGTTAGAGGAGGAAGATGCTCTATAATCTGTATGTTAGTGGAGGAAGATGTTCTATAATCTGAATGCTAGAGGAGGAAGGTGCTCTATAATCTGGATGTTAGAGGAGGAAGATGCTCTATAATCTGGATGTTAGAGGAGGAAGATGCTCTATAATCTAGATGTTAGAGGAGGGAGATGCTTTATAATATGGATGTTAGATAAGGGAGATGCTCTATAATCTGGATGTTAGAGGAAGGAGATGCTCTATAATCTGGATGTTAGAGGAGGAAGGTGCTCTATAATCTGGATGTTAGAGGAGGAAGGTGCTCTATAATCTGGATGTTAGAGGAGGAAGATGCTCTATAATCTGTATGTTAGTGGAGGAAGATGTTCTATAATCTGAATGCTAGAGGAGGAAGGTGCTCTATAATCTGGATGTTAGAGGAGGAAGATGCTCTATAATCTGGATGTTAGAGGAGGAAGATGCTCTATAATCTAGATGTTAGAGGAGGGAGATGCTTTATAATATGGATGTTAGATAAGGGAGATGCTCTATAATCTGGATGTTAGAGGAAGGAGATGCTCTATAATCTGGATACTATCTAAACCTACATCAGTCGATGCTCACGTTATTTTGATCAGTTTGAGTGAAGTCCAGTATTTATGTCGACTCGCGCCCCCGTGAGGAGGGATACAGTTTTCTGCAGTGACGCAGAATTCAGCATAATACTTTTCTTTTCTACCATAATCCGGTATAATGAGTCAACAGGAGGCAGCAACAAAGAAACAACACAACAAAACAGCAGCACTGGCTCTCAGACAGCCGACCTATTGTCTCATTAAGGTGAAATTGTTTCAGTCGGGAGGCCTGGATTATTTCTGGGTTATTGAGACGCTGCTCCAGCGGGAAAACAGGAGTTTGCTGTAACAGTAACCACTGGCTAAAACTAACATTCAGCACAAGGAAAGAAAGAGACCGGGAGTTAGTCATTTTAGAATAACGTGTTTCATGTATGTCAAAATAAAGAGTGGCATTTCTTTATGACGCCCCGCTTCCAAAGGTTTGGTGATGCAACCATCCAACATGTTGGACAGAGCGTTGCGCTGACAGGAGTCACGTCTGTATGATGGCCGAACGTCACATCCTACCACTGCCGCGCCAACGGCGTCATTTAATCCATCCGTTTTCTCCAAAGGATGAAACGCAGCTGATTCTGCTTCCTGCACGGGGTGAAGCATCAAAGGAGCGAGGAGTCTGATCTCCATCAAAAAGAATAAATGCACACAGAAGAATTCATAAACACTTTTTGGGGGGATTTATGTATAAATGCATGTCTTTGATGGAATGACGAGACCCCCTCAGATCTGCAGCGGTGTGGTTGGCCCCAAAACAGAAAAAGTTGGATGAAATATCAGCGGAAATCTCAAAACTAAACGACTGAAAATGAGAGTTATCTGCGTGTTCTTCAGAGATGCATTTGCGCATCGTGTTTTTAGGAAAGTAGAAATGTTTTGTTTTTTTTCTCTCTTAACGACTGGGTGCTTTGGTTCTGTTTCTCTCTTCAGAGGAAAATGGCGGCTCAGAGAGCAAAGCCGCCCCGAGCAAAACCTCCGATTCAAAACTGGGACTGCTGACGTTCACGTTAGAGGAAGTCACTCGCCAGAGATAACTTGATCGTTTCTCCGGCCATGAAAAAAAGTCTCCCTAACATGTTTACTTTCCAACCCAAATAGATTAAAAAAGAAAAAAGAAAAAAGATTTCACTCTGCCACCAGAGTGCTTTTGCAGCCTGCAGCATGAAGTGAAATCTGAAAGTGAAGCTTTACTTTGTGCCCCCTGCAGCCGCTCCAACCGAGCCTGCACTGTGCTGCAGTCCACTTCCAGCACAGAACTGTTGGGCTTCCTGCTGCTGCTGCACGGAGCTCTTCCGATGACAAAATAAATCAGAAGTGTGCAGCAAGAAAGAATGAACCTGAAGTCCTGGTTTGCGTCTCCTACTTCTCGACGCCTCTACGTCTTCCAGTAAACTTGTCCCAGCGCCGCTCTGCCGTGCTGCAGCTCCTGATGGAGCCGATCAGACACGTGGTACGGCACATTTGCAGCCGAGGACATGAGCACATGAAGCAAAACGCCGAGTGCAACTTACCCACAGATACATCATCATGGCTGGACAGCTGAGTGCTTCCCCCTGCAGCGCCTGAGAAGAACGAGACTCCTCCTTTACTTGGTACACAAGTTGTGCAACCTGCAGACTGCGTCTCCCTCCGTCAGCAGCTCACCATCACACTCCTCCTGGATTTCAAAGCTGGAGCTGACCCTGCGTGGAAGCCCGGACTTCTCGCTCTTCCCTCTTAAAAGCCTGCTTAGCCGCCACTTCTCTACAAGAGTGTGTGTGTGTGTGTGAGTGTGTGAGTGTGTGTGTGTTTTATTAGGCGTAAGTGTTTCAGCGTGCAAGTGTGTGTGCGTGTGTGGATGAGTGGGAGCGAGAGAAAGAGAGAGAGAGAGAGAGAGAGAGAGAGAGAGAGAGAGAGAGAGAGAGAGAGAGAGAGAGAGAGAGGGAGATAGAGAGGAAGAGAGAGAGCCTAATGACTAAATCTACTCTATGCAGCAGGAGGCTACGGTACACCACTGCACAATGAAAGAGTGAATACTAGAGAGAGGAGGGAGGCGCACACACACACATGCACACACACACACACACACACACACACACACACACACACACACACACACACACACACACACACACACACACACACACACGCACGCACGCACGCACACACACGCACGGCCGAAGCGTAAATAGCTGTTAGTAGCCGTATAAATCTCAGAGAGTCACAATTAATGTAATTTTTAAAGTGATGAATGGAAACATTCCGGTGTTTGCTGTTTAATAAAAGAGTGTTGCTGCAGCTGCTGGACATCAGCCAACAGGGAGGCTGTTTTTAGAACAACTTTATGAAAATCTCCTGCTGAAGTCGCTCTTATAATGAAACTTGTTAACGGAGGTGAATTCTTCTCCATGTGATTTGTTGGGGGGGGGGAAATTCTGGTTCGTACCCTCCTGGTAAGATTTTACAGAAGTCAACGTACATCAACGTTTTTCTTGTTCCTTTAAACTAATTGCGATAATTTATCGATGATTATGAAAATGTTGTCAACAATATTTAAACTGTAAATTGTCGTTTATCTACGTTTCAGACGTTCTAAAATATCTTATTCTGTATAAATGTTATTGGTCTATTGTATACTGACTTTATAAAGGTTACCAAACAAACCGTCTACATTGGTTCCCATCTATTATGATTGTGTTTGATCTGAATGTGTTTGGAAGCGGCTGCAAACTGCTTTTATTGTGGTGAGAGGGTATTTCCCCAGCTGCCCTCCCACGACTCCTATCTGTGGACTTTCTATGAGATATTCTGGGTGCGTAGCCCTTCTCATGTCTCTTCTGAGTTCACATTTCCGGGACGTTCCTCTTCTGCTTTGTGGTCCACCATCTCCCATATTGAGTTGTCGTTTATGTTACCACATTTGATTTCCTTTTTTGCTTTAACCGCTCTGGTATGTTCAAATTTATCCGTTATGAATTCAGTGCATTCAGCCCCACATGCAATAATAACAAACCCTCCATTGGGATACATATTCTTATTTAATCTCCTGCAAAACGCTTGCAAACATAAAGCTGGAAGATTTTTGCCTGAGCATGTAATACAATCTTAAGTACATTTTTTTTTCCAATGGCTGATCCACAGGCTGATAAACGACTTTCATTGAGCAGATGCATTTTAAAACAGCCAGCGTTCCGATTGCTTTAATTCCAAATTACACTCTTTACATCGGACAGAATATTCACCCTGTACGTTATTTTATTTTGGATGACCGTGAACGTCCAGTGGAAGACTTCGGTGTGACTGACGCTGAGACTCTTTGCATCAAGACAAACGTTTCCACCCAAACACATTCAGAGAGTTTGACACTTCTACCGTCTAAAGTCTCATGAAACGGCGCTTGCAGCCCTTCCGCCTTAAATTTCATCACATGTTTCGGATTGCAGAATATCTCTAACCCAACGGCAGGAAATCTGTTGGGACCCCTGTTACCTGATCAGGGAAAACCTGAGATAAGCGGGGTTGTTTGACTTATTTATTAATCTTTTACTTTTCCAGTAAAATATCAATGAGACGAAGAATCTATTTTTCAAGAGAGTCCTGGACAAGAAACCCAGCAACCCATCGACGGTTTTCAAAAACATATAAGAAACTCTCAAATTCTGTTTTGATAAGATATAAAAAAAGAGGCAAAGCCTGAATTTCCTAAAAAAAAAAAAAAAACGCGAGCGTATACCAGATGTAGTGTCTGGTTCTATGCAGACATACAGAGCACAATGAAGGGTCAACGCTCGAGGATCATTTATGAAACATGAGGTACCATGTTAGCCCGAGTCCAGCAATGCAATCACTGGTCAAGACGAAAGCTCAAAGGTTAAAGAATGTAGGATACGCAGTCGATCCAGACTGCAGCGTGAGATCACATGACTTTGCTCAGATTGATGGGAGTTCTTGTTGTCGAGGCCGGTGAGAAACACTGTCGCTGTGGAACATCCTGACATGGCTCGGGCAATTACTGAACGCTGGCAGGACAAAGAGCTTCACTGGGAAAGAGAAGGAGGTGAAATGAGCAGACTCACTGGCATGCTGGTCCCACGGACGAGTGTGTGATGAGACCGCACACGTGTATTCAGAGAACAATACTCTATAAACATTAACAACCGGGGGGTACACGGACATCCATATGGACATACGACAAGGTTGGATTGTTATTCTGGTGAATGTCACCTGATGATGAAACGACCAAGTCCCATGAGAACATGGACTCGGGGTCATGACTAGGGATGGGAATTGAAAACCGGTTCTTGTTGAGAACCGGTTCCCAGTGTTTCAACTCCTTGGAATCGTTCGCCAATTTTGCAAACAACAATCGATTCCATCCGCTCGGAGTGAATCTCAACCCAGCAGCAGGCGCAACGCTACCGTGTCCTCTGCTGTTCGTACTGCAGGTTTCCTTTCCAAATGACAACCGACAAGAGAATTGGTGATGAACCGAATTGTTGAGTCGAATCAAAAATTGAATTGTTATCATAAAAACTGTACCAACTCCCATCCTTATTTTGCATAAACTCTGGACGCCACTCTGTTATTGAGCTGTTATTGAGCTGTTCTCAAACAGTTGCGCTTTCAGTGACTCGACCACCGTTGTGTAAACGAGGCCTGAATGGCGGCACAGATCTAAAGTTTAACACTGCAGTCGATATCCAACCAGGGTTCAGAGTGCACACCTCTGCCGGTTATTCAAAACAACCTCAGTCCAGGCTGATCACTTCATCCGCAACGCAACAAAACCGTCCCTCACTGCAGTTTATGGGTTATTTTCAGCGGCAGACATGAAATGTCCCATTGAGGTCACGACTGCTGGAAATGACTTTGCCCTCGCAGGAGCACGTGCAAGTTGACAATATCCAATTCTAATAATGGATGATTAACTCAAACAGACCAAAACAACCCATTTGACTTCCTACTAACTGATTGCAACTTCAGTTGAACTTAATGAGTGAATCAGTCATCAGGCTGACCCACACGGCGCCGACAGCTCAGCGGAGTGAACGTTCATTAGGACAGGAGGAGCGAGGGGAACGCGAGGGGTGCTTCACCAAGGCAGTCGCTTTTATTTCAATTCAGTTCAACTTTATTTATACAGCACCGAATACAACACAGTCATTTCTGGGTGCTTTTAACAGAGAAAAGAGAAAAGCCCAACAAACCTATCCATCTATGAGAGACGTCACTCCATTATGACTTGAAGCAGTTACAATAGTTCCTTCTTGCTCGGGGCCTCCGTTTGGCCAGGGGCAGCCCTGTGAGATGATAATTAGCCACCTCTATAGGGGTGACTCAGCCTGGCCTAGAGGGCGCCACAGAACTCCAATAGGGCACGATGTCTGGGATCAGCTAGTTGGAGGAGCTGGAACACAGTGTGCTCCAGTGATTGAAACAAAGACATTGGTCTCCAGTGTTCGTGCACGTGAATCTTCTTCAGTAGGTTGTATCCGACTGATGGTTTCCATACAGAGCAGGGGAACACTGGACAGTGTGTCATCGCCTGCTGATGTCTGCACATCCTGGGCTACGTTCATACATTTGCTCGGACCATCACCACGATCCACAGTCAGAGTTCATTGTACTCCTTTAACCACTGATTTCATCCCGACAACCATCCTGTGGAGGATTCTCTAGCGAGGAATGGGATTTCCATCCAATTGGACTGTGTCAGATAAAAATACACTGAATGAATTTGTCAGGGAGTCCTTCCATTGTGATTATTTGTGTTTAACTATTTGATTTCTTCACGGCCCACTATATATTTGAGTAACACCGGCATAATCGTGTGATGCACAAAGGCGTTCAAGAATGTGGATGTAAACAGATGGATAAATAACAGATATTCATATGATCTGGACCCCAGGGACATTTGGAGCTTTGACCAAAATGAATTCGGTTATTTTAAAGTATTGGATCTCCAAATCTAAATCAGAAATATTTTAAGGTATTGCTCGGATTCTTTGGCACATAATGCTTGGTATGTTTAAAAGAAGGAACTTTAATCATTTCATGGCGATTGTAAATCATGACAGGAGCCTTCAGATTACTGTATCGCTGCATAAGGTGACAATTTTATAAGGAACAGTGGTACATCGGGTCCCATGAATGTGTGTGCAGGCCTGAGAACACTTTGATCGCACTTTGTAGGGTCATGGAAATTATATTTCATGCTGGTCTATGGCCGTAAAAAGAAAATGAGAATATATGTGATAACATTTTCACATCATGACTATGGAAATAAAAAGTGACAGAAAAACTGACTGTTAAAAAAGCCCCGAAGGGCAAATGACCCACAGATCCAGTCTGAAAGTCGAATCTCGCTGCTTCTCATTTCCCCTTTTATCCTGAAGGAAATACTTGTTCATTTCTTTATGGCTGTGGACAATTAAAAAGAAATGAAATAGGCTGGTAGCTCTGTGTAGAGGGGATTGCAATAAGATGCTATGGCATGAATAATAACACTAAGACTGAAGTTTATTTTTAGACTGAAAGTGTACCCACCACCTAATGAGTTATGCTACACGGCTTCAAAGCCGACGCAGGCGCTACTGACTGCTGCTGGAACTGCAACTAATGCTTCAGCTTTATGACTGCTTATTGGAAATAAATTGAAATAAATATATAAATAGTCATCGTTCGCTTAACCCAGCAGTGAAACACACGGCTCGCCTCAAAGCCCCGCGAGGCAAGAAGTCAGCAAAGAGGCGAGATCTCTGACTCATTAAGTGTGGATATAAGCTGGCTGTACTCAATTTACAAGATTTATAATGAGTCTCCTGGTTCACGTCGACTCTCAAGCCCCTTGTCAAGTCGCTAATGAGACCAAAACATGCTTATCATGCAGATGCTTCAGACCGGTTCGATCAAAACATTCAGTCATGGTGAGCGGCACGCATGAAAACATGTGCAGACAGAACGGTACAAAGCGGAGGAGGGGTCTGTAATCTGGGCTGTCGAGGTCACAACATGATGCACAGCTCCGCTGCTCCAGGAAGGAGAAAAAAAAACAAAAAAAAAACACAATGCATGTCAGGATATGGTAATGCTAATCAACATTTAAATAGACTGTGTAGTGCATTCTATGGCGTTAGCAGTCCCTGCACAAGCTTTTCAGCCGGGTTCAATGCAGGGCGTCCAGGAAAAATAAAGACATTTAACTGCGAGTTTTCAATCAACTGTGGTTCCTAATTCCACCAAAGTGGATGTCAAGGCTTGATTGAGAGTAGCGCCCGTTAGAGAATTGGCTGATGTGGTGTTTAAGTTCTACTGTAAATGAAACGTGTGTGCATCAGTAATTCAAAGACTGTCTGACGCAGCCGTGCTTGCAGTTTTTCCTCCGAACGAAACGGCGTCTTGGTGTGATTGATGCGTTGTTATTGCCTTCATCTGTGAAACATGAGCTCTGATGCACATTCAGCAAACAGACCGAGACGCCCGTAACAGGAAGGAGTGGTCATTTTAGTGTGAACGTAACCGACTATAAAACCCAAAACAGGCCGAACACGCGACGGTCACGTTCGTCTACATGCGGCCCGGATGACGCCCTCAGATGATTGATAAGCTGTTGGTGATTCGTTCACATACATGAACCCACAACATCGACGATGAAAGTTACTCTGTTACCAAATGTTAATGCTAATTGCTCACATTTACTAAAACTACTAAGGAGAGGTTAAGTGATCATTTGCTTGCTGCTCCTATGAGCAGTATACTGTATATACAACATTTTACAATATTCTGCAACACTTTAAGACACTTCCTGCAGGTTACTGCCAGAAATCTGAAGCGTACCAATGGATGGACGGATAAATACGCGCACATGGGTTATGAAAATCGCTCTATTAACAAGACATTCAACGTGAAGCTTTGGTATCTACTCCCCTCCGGAGTTGAATCTTTGGCAGCATTAAATCACTGTAGTACTACTGTGATGTTGTGACCTCAAAGCTGCTTAATTGGGATTTCATGCACAATCAGGTGACGTGAGTTAGAGATGTTAAAGTTCACATTGGTTTTTCACTGTCATCGTTCTACTGACACGAAAAGTGTTACGATGCTGTTGACCATAAATCTGGTCACTGCTATTTTGTGAAGCGTTTGAATGTGATAGAACAGCCAGGACAGGCTGTGATTGGGAAGAAAAAAAAACAAGACCATTGGAAATGTGGTGGAACGCAGTGTCAAGTACACACAGAGTAAGAGTAACGGCTCAGGAGGCCATTGTCTTCTGAAAAAACCTGCCCAGCCAAACTGTAGTTAAATAGTCGTGCTGCAGTCACGCAGGACACCGTCTTAATCCGTCCGTCCACCAATTCAATAAGGATGAAATGTTCTGGCCTGAATGAACTTTCATGTTGTTCTTCGCCTCAAGAAAACTGAAAAGAATTGTTTCTTTTCTTGCAGAGTGCAACTTCACCTTAACAATGGACAAGAAGCAGGAACCATCCATCCATCCATCCATCCATCCATCCATCCATCCATCCATCCATCCATCCATCCATCCATCCATCCATCCACCCTAACCTCTGTCTTTAGACTTTAAAAGGTACCTGGAGAATATCAAAGTTTACACATGGAGATATGCTCCACACTGAAACTCCCATGAGACTGAAATCAAACCGGGAAACCTCCTTCTGGGCAGCTGCAGTGTTAACCACTGCACCACCATGCATCCAGAGGTCTGATGCTAATGACTGAAATGTCTAAAAGAACTAAACGGGATATAAACAGGTCATGCAGGTGTTTCTCCTTTGTGAGAATAACAAATAAAACATTCATATCCCTGGTGAACGTTTCATATAATCTTGGTGACTTCACACCTGATAATCCCACAAGTGCATTTAATCGCCGTACAGCGCTGCTGAGAGAAGTCACTAAACTCCCGTCATATAATATACCTTGTAAGACGCAGCGTACCATCTGGTGTGTTGTTTAAAATAAACCTACACGAATGTAACTGTATCTGTAGCCTTCTGTTTTCCCCGCTTCGGTCTGAACAGGGGAATTGTTCCACTATTTTAAAAACAGGATGAGACTTGAGGCTAAAAATACAAACAGTGCTCCTCTCAGGGCTTATATACCCTCAATATACTACATCGCTTGTTTTTAGCTGCTGGAGCTCCAATGTGAGAATTTGTCCTGATCTGCCTTTAAAAGTCTGAAGATACTGATATGAACAACCTCTCGGCTATAAATATAAACAAATACTTTGTTTTTGTTCTACTTAACGATTTTGTTTTCCATTTTATTTCCTAAATTGGAACATAAATGCATTTTGTACTTTTCTTTACATTTTCAAACGTCTCTTCAATTTTTCATTCCGGCAGAGTAAATTCAAACACATGGACCAATTCAGGACCGACTGGGATCAACCTGAAACTAGGAGGAGGAACAGAGTAAGAGTCTGTAGGACAGGGGAAAAAACCAGATGGACTTCCTGTGTGTAACACACACTGCTACAGCTGGAGTTGTGTCTGGTTTCACTTACACTTATTTTTCTGGTTGTAAGAGTGAAAGAGCGCCCTCTTTCTCCAGGTCAGATATTGCTACACCCATTCACTGGATCCCTGTGGTTAATTATCGTGTTTCTTTTGGTTATTAATTAGTTTTTCAGGTGAGTTTACGTTTGATTATGTAATTTATTTTGTGGGTTTAATCCAGGAAGACATAATCGCCATCATCATCATCATCATCATCATCATCATCATCATCATCATCCATCATCCATCCAGTTATTTCACTTGAGATTAATACTAAACACATACATAAGTTGTTATTCATGTTATTGTTGCTGATATTTTACTAACCACAGTATTGTGTGTGTATCTGTACAAGACTCCATCCAAACAAACACGTGATGACTCGTAGAACGATTATAGATGTATTCCTATTTTGTACTTCTGTATTAACATTTAGGGACATGTACTTTATTGATATAAGTGAACGAGTTGAGACATTATATTAACCACATTTTCTACTTAAGTCCAGATTAAGCACATTTGCTACTTCTGCTCCAAATGCATCTAAAGAGAGCTCTGATTGGTTTATTTCCTCACATTAAGAAAAGAAACACCTGAATAATGCAATTATGACACACACACACACACACACACACACACACACACACATACACACACACACACACACACGTACTGAAGTAAACACACGATAACTGACGTCTTCCTCACATTCTGAAATGTATCAACTTTTGAAACATCAAACCATCACTGATGAAAGTGTGCGCACGCGTTTGTGTACTGTGTGTGTGTGTGTGTGTGTGTGTGTGTGTGTGTGTGTGTGTGTGTGTGTGTGTGTGTGTGTGTGTGTGTGTGTGTACTCACCCTCAGCGGCTCTGGCTCGCAGCTCATTAGTTGGCCTGAAACCTAAAGAGAGGAAACAATTAGCTGTTGACTGTGACCACGAGCCTTAAAAGCTTCTTCAGCCACATTACCGCTGACAAGCACATTACATTATCCTCCATGTTCCTAATAGACAACACAGTGAGAGATAAAGCCAGACTGATCTGCACTTTTAATGTGTGATCGAATCAATTAGGACACTTTCGATTCATTAAAGGGAACTTTTGTTGTGAGGGGAGGCGACAGGTGAGGAGACGGTCCACACAGTGAGATTCACCGGCTGTGTCTGCGTGGAGCCAACTCGCCTTTGTTTGCTCGATTATCCAGTCAAAGCATGAAAATCGAACTGTAAAAAAAATAAAAACCAAGTTATGTAATCTTTTATAACTCCTGAGCGAAAAGGTGAAAAGTGGTTCAAAGTAACCTTGACGGAGTGAATAGCCCGAGACGAGACTTAACTGAAAAACTACATTAATAAGCCTCTCTTCATCTTTTTCTTTCATGACAGAGTAGGTTTTCAAAGAAACAGTCATAAATTGAAAACCTTAAAGATTTAAAACAAAAAAAACAACATTATTTTGGTCAATTAACTGAAGCCTCTCGTGGTCTTCACTTCAATAATTTAGGATTTTAAATTTATAGTTAAACTTAAAAGTTTATTTTTGAATTGTTACATTTTAAAATAGATAGATAGATAGAGATAGATAGATAGATAGATAGATAGATAGATAGATAGATAGATAGATAGATAGATAGATAGATAGATAGATAGATAGATAGATAGATAGATAGATAGATAGATAGATAGATAGATAGATAGATAGATAGATAGAGAGAGAGATAGATAGATAGATAGATAGATAGATAGATAGATAGATAGATAGATAGATAGATAGATAGATAGATAGATAGATAGATCGATCAACCAGTAAACAAACAGTTGCTTATAATCAACTAATTTACTATTATGTAAATCATTTTTAAAAACGGTTACTGTACTACTTCAAACAAATAGTTCCACTTCATACAACAAGTGTAATTTATTCGACTATCTTAAACCTTTGTGGAATTATTTTCACTTTTAAAAATCACAATTTTCTGTATTCCGGATTATCTCTTATCACTTCACCAAATTTAATCCAAATCACAAAGTTAGTATTATGACACTCAATCAAATTCCATCCTGCAAACAAACATTTGAATGTAAATGAACCTAAAAACAGATTTAATCTACATAATAAACAAACAGCTCAGAAGCTTTTAGAACTGTTAATATTTTGAATAATCTTCAGCTGTATTTACCCGTTTTAAGTCCTCTTTTTTAACTCAGCAAATAATGACATCTGCTAAACAGTTTTCAGGGACTAATTCACTCATCTTAATTAAAATGTATGTTTAGTTGTCAGAGAAACGTTGGTCATCGAGAACTGGAGTTCCAGCAAAGCATGACTTTAAAATGAAAAGCTACCTCAGGATAAAACACCAACGTTGATAATTTGTTCCTTCTGGGGATTAACAATTGGACTGTTGCATCGCGGGTTGTACGGATATTTAATTGACATTTGGTTAAGCAAAACGAACCATCAGCACGCAACTCGGACAGACATTCTCAGCTCTGTAGAGAAGCTAAGCGCTCAGCGCTGTCAGCCGGAGCGAGACGACGTGATGTAGAGCGCAGTGCATCTTGGGTAGGAAAGCTAACGGCGCAAATTCGAAGAAGCAAACGCGGAACGAAAAAATTGGAAAAATATCTCATCGGCAGACGTGGAGTAGTGAGGATGGCGCTCACTGATATCTGGTGTGAAGAGTATCTTTACATTGCAGGAGCTTGTGGTTAACCATTAGCCACACGCTAATTAGCCCCTTTTAGCCACCACCAGCTAACCTGAACAAATGAAGGCGTGGAAAAGGTTTTTCAGTTTCTCCTGACACAGTAACACCGTGAGTGTTCCACCCGGAGCGGTCACTTTTTACTCCACGACAATCAGAATGAAATACAAATCGCATTCAGACAATATGATCCATTATGTGAAAACAGGTTTGACTGCAAAGACACACTTTCAGCATTAATTCGCTGCCACTCGAGGTTTTGATCAGGAAGAAAATAAATAAATAAACAACAGAAGTGTGTAGAAAGTGAGTGGGAGCGTTTCGGTGAATGTGTTAGAAAAAGAATAACCCAGAAATCAGTGTGTTTATTAATAAATCCATATTCCTGCAGTCAGAGCAAATATAACAAACACACACACACACACACACACACACACCGGTGGGCTCTCACGCTGCACTTTACCTGCTTCTGCAGGAGACATCGGATTACCTGAGGTCATTAATCCTCTTTTCCAATTTAAGAAATGTAATAATTAGCCGTGCTTTATTTTTGCATTGCGAAGCAAACGGAGCCGGGTCGTCGTTGCACTAATTAACCCACACTGAGTGCCTCTGGTTGCACATTTGTGGTGCAGCGTGATCTGCTCTGCACCATCCAAACAACAACATGATCTCCTGCAGACGCAGAGCCTTAATTTGCGGAGTGCCTCTTTCAGGCATATTTCACTGTGCCAGGTGAATGTTTCCACCGCAGTCGTTGAGTGCTTCTGGTCTGAAAGCAACTCATTTCTGGTTTCTCTGACTGTGCTGAGTTATGAAACTATATACCGGTTTACAATCTGTGCATTACGCGGTTATGTGCGGCTCACGACACTTGGAACATTCGACAATGTTTTCCTAAGAATTAAAGATGGATGATTACTGTCAACATGACTCCTCGCAGGCATCGTTTAACAGACACCAGCACCCAAAGATTTGGTGTGGTTTCCTTCAGACCTGCCAGAATCAAAGCCACGGCCACTCGGGGATGCGGTAAATGGGAAGCTGGGAAGCCTCCATTGTTTCCTTCCCCCGATCTCTCCCACTCTGCCTATTACAGGCTCCTTGTGATTTCCCTCGCTTCGGCATTGATTTGGGAGAGAAAAGATAACCATATGAGGATTATGAGAGAGGAGATAATGGGCGGCGGGAGAATGGTGGAAAAATAGTTCTGATTGTATGCTGATGCCTTTCTCCCCAGACGGACATGTTTCAGTATCACATTGAGACGGTGCTTGACCCAGAGTGAACCCGAGAGGAGGGCCGGTCACAGACAAACCAGCATCTTCTGATTCCACAATAAAGCCAGCGATAAGAGAAGGAGTGGCTGATTTCTATCGTTATTCTCGAGTACTGTCTTAAAAAAATAAAACCAAATCAAGACAGGTCGGAGGACGAAGAGAAAAAGTGATGATTGCACCGAGTCAGGTTTGTTTTTCAGGCAGTGGAGGAATGTAAGTATCAACCAATGCCACAGGAGTGTTTCAGAAACTCTTCTCTGTTGTCTTCAAACAGAATCTGGCTCGGCTCAAGGACAGAGCAACGGGATACACAAAGCAGCTATAGTACAGTGCGGTGAGGACTACACAGACCTGAATGTTGGGGGGAGGAAGCCGCCACCGACTCCTCAGGACAGGACTCAGCTGCACATCTCATGGAGAAATGACACTCATGTGAGCACAGCCATGATTAGGATTTCTCCACCGATTGTCGGAGAGAGATGAGAAAGAAACCAACGCTGTCAAACCGGGACGCCGGAAGCCTCTTGTTCCCCATTATAATAAAGTTCTTTGATACAGTTATCTCTACACACATCAATATGAACCACACCTTTAGTCACCCACAGCAAAATCAGAACCGATGAAGTCTTTCGGGCGGGAAGAGAAACACCGTCACACCTTAAAGCGTGATCCTCTGTGATGAGGAATTGATATATAATGACCCAGAGGAATGGATCTCATAAACAATTGATATAATGATAATGGAAGCAGTCCAGGAAAACCATGGATGCAATGTCAGCGGAGACACTGTCCGTCTCCAAAGTCTGATGGACTTTCAGTGGACAGTCACCATCCGACACCTCAGTATACTTCTGCACCTAAACTACCGTAATTTACTGTACATACTATTGAGCACACCTGAATATAAGCCGCACCCACCAAATCTAGAAAGAACCAGAATGAATCACCCGGGAAGTTTTTCATCGCCATGACGCTCGGGGGCGCAGAAGGATCGCTTGGGAAACCTTATGAAACTTGTTGAACGTTTTAAATTTCCGAGCTACAAACTACCTTCCTGTATGATGTCATCTATATTATCGAAGGTGTGCGAAGTGTTGGACGACCCCACAAGCAGAATGTTTCGCCCTACCGCTGGTGCGGAGTGTCCTGTTCACTCTTGAATTTAACAGCACTTCACCAATAAAGTGAACATTTACTACACGATTGTCTGGATCAAATGACTCTAAAAATGACTCATCATCATGTGGTAGAGAGGACCAATCACAGCCCTCACGGACCATTGACGTGCATCGACGTTCTAGAGCAGACCAATCACAGCTGCGTACTTCCCCTTTGCATTCTGTGCTGTGCTGAACACATAGACAGAGGCTGTTGGAGTTGAATGTACCACCGTATAGCCTCGGCGTATCGTTTGCATATGGAGTATAAAACAGGTTTTACTGTGTCCAAATGGTGCGTCAGGAAACTCAGTGGTGTATATTTACTGTTGAACAAGCCAACAAGTAGCTGAGAAAATAAAAGAATGGTGTCAGGATGTGATCTGTGAACAAACCAGAGATGTATTTTCCTGACAAGCCGTCTTCCCGGTGCTTCATTTTCAAAAGAAATGGAGTGTAAAAGTAATTATTTTTATCAGAACACAAAGTTTTACAACTGAAAGTCAAACTAAAAAATGATGGAGTAAATGTGAAAGGACAAAATAAACTATGAATTAGAATGATCAGATTATCAGGTCCAGAGGTTGCAGACTTACAATTTAGACAAAATATTCTCACGAGCAAATATTGAACCCAAAGTTTGAATACAGACTATTCTCAACTCATTGCATTTTACTTATACTCCGTTCTATTTTCTGATTTGATGTATTATGTCTTGTTATTTCCTGTTGTATTGTTGCTCTCACTGTCTCCCTCTCATGTCAGATGTCTTGCCTCAACACTGTGTGCTGTCTGAGTAATTTTCCCTTTCCTCTTGTTTTTATGTAGCGTGCTGCGTGTGTGTGTGTGTGTGTGTGTGTGTGTGTGTGTGTGTGTGTGTGTGTGTGTGTGTGTGTGTGTGTGTGTGTGTGTGTGTGTGTGTCAGCTGTCATTTCACCTCGTCTGTTGCTCTTGTCAAGTTGTTTCTGCCTTTCTAAGTTCTTGTCACTCATCTCTGGTTTTTGATCCTCGTCTGTCTTGATTTTGCCCTTGTCGAGCCCTTTGGTACGTGTTTTTGAACCTGGCCTGAATTCTGACTTTGATTTTTCAGAATGCGGGCTGATTTCGATTCCTACCACGGGCCGTGCAAATCAGTCCTGTAAAGTTCACGTTCTCTCATCAGAGACTTGAGTGTCAATTTCAAAGAGTAGCAACTCTGTGTTAAAGAAGAGCGAAGTTCCGCGTTAGTTGAGCTTTAAGACAGAAAGACACAGGTGAAAAGACACACTGTCAAATCCCACAGCTTAAATGTACGTATGCTGAAGCTGAGCATCAAACAAAGCTGCTTTGTTATGATGTCAGTGGTTCCAGGTTTCATGTCAAGTCGAACATGGGAGCTCTTCATACATTCTGTAAGCAGACAGGGTATACAGCAGGTGTTTGGTAAAGTCACAGACATACATACACTTATAAACCTGCGTTGCCCTTATTTGTGGAGGAAAAACTTCTGTATTGCCTCCTGACAGAGGAATCTGCTGATGTAAACCATTAATCTCTTAGTTGAGTGAGCAGCACTTCTATGATAGGATAAACAGGAAAAGTCCATCGGGACTGTTGGACCACGCTCTGCCGGTCCAGATTTCAGAGCTTAGACGAGGACAGAATCTTTCAGTCTTCTGCTTCTGCTGAAGGTTTTAAGCAGCTGTGGACCCACATCAAGCTGGAGAGAGAACATCTTCTAATGGGCGGTTCTTACCAGGATGGAGGCCTTTATTGTCCATGGCAGACCCTTGAAAATGTTGGTAAGGAATCTGAAAGAGTCCTCTCTCGACCTCACCACTGAGGTATACTGTGGAATGAAGGACCCTTTGTTAAGTCTATTGGTGCTTTTCCATTACAATAAAGTGCCACCTCGGCATGGGTGGAGTCATCAGCTTTTCCCGGCACTGTTTCACGGTGGCATCCGTGGGTGGCCATTAGCTCGGAGACTTCCTGACACACTTTCTCATTGCGGGTTGATCCGTGTCGCCGCCGCTGAATCCTCGTTGGCCACCAGGCAGAGAAACGCACCTTGTCGTTGCTCCACGGGGTAGATTTCTGTGCATCCACCTCTGTTTGATTGTTCTTGTTGTGATTGCGTTTTAAAAATGGCGGGGATAACTTTTATTAAAAAGCCGATTTCCATGCTCCTCTAGTGACATCACGCCCTGGCCAATCGGTGGCCTGCTGTCTGCCGACGTCACATTTTCAGCTCGACTCAGCTCGCTTGGAACCATGGTCAAGTAGGTACTAAAAAAGTTCCTGGTATCAGGTACTAAGACGGGATGGAAAAGCCTCAAAACCGAGGCGAGTCAAGTTGAGAAGGCGCTGTTGGAATAGCCCCAGAAAATAACTACTGATGGTGTTGAGGACCAGATCCCTGACAGGATTACCCTGTTAGAGGTTGGATCCCTTGCTTGTATTAGATCTTATTCTTTTCAGCGATGGTGCCAACATAACCCTGTGAAGTGCCCGTGTTCATGAATATGTTGTCAGATGTCAGGTTCCTCTTCCTGAAATTCTGATGTTGGTCAGGAGGTCCATGAACAAGACGAGGTTGAGAGTTTGGTGAGTTTGTGGAACCGTTTTTAAGGATCTTGAATGTACTGCAGAAGTCGACAGTCCTGATGTAAGCATGGAGCTGTTCTATGTGGGTCAGGGCAGTGCTGAGTGCAAAGACAGCGTCTTCTGTAGACCGTCAGTATGTATGCAATCTGATGTCTGTGCAGGTCTGCAGGGTTGCTGACGACTGAAGGTGACAGGGTGAGATCTGGCTCTGGTGGCCCACCGTCCTGCATGTTTTAAGTGTCGCCCTGCCTGAATTAAAGACTCCTCACAGGACTATTTTTACATGCTGATGACAGCGTCAGTAGATTCAGGTGTGCTGGAGCAGTTGGACTGGAGGTATGGTGATGGTGATGGATTTTAGGCAGGCCACATCGCTCCAGGGCGAGCTCAGCATTAGCAAGCTCATGTCGGGATGAAAACAAACCAATGATGTTCACACAGCTGTAAATCACTCGTTGTTTATGTACGCACACGCCTCTCCCTTGGCTCTCATGGAGCGTGCACTCCATAGCCTCATCAGGAAGGTCGTTGTCCAGCCAGCCTCTTGTAAAAACCATCAGACAGCTGGAGGTCTCGTCTGAGAACATCCTCGGCTTTATTTCATTGATTCCATCCATGAGTGACGAGAGACACAGCAACGCTGGTTAGTGTGGATTAGCTCTTAACCTAGCCTGGAGGCGACGTCCTCCCCCCCTGCTGTGATGAATCAGCTCAAACTAAGAAAATCCACCTTTTGGATTAACCACGGTGACGAACCAGCAAAGAGCGACAATCACAGACGACATCCTGTGTCCTGACAGAGGCTGACTTCGGTCTCGTCAGGTCAGTCATGAGCACTTTCATGTCAGCACCACACAGAACCAAAGCTTTAGTACCGCGGTAACGCCAGCAGTTGATTGAGAATCTGCTAAATCTGACTGGGGGGACAGTCTGCACACCTGATTCTGTTTATGTGGCCAGGATCTGAATCACTCTCCATTCAGCATCATTGACTCCTGACAGCTACCCCAGCTGTCAGCTGCCCAGTCAGTGACCATCATCCAGGACTCCCCAGCCTACCTGCTCTTTTCAAGCACTTCTCCTAAAATATGATTTGAACCACATCAGTCTGGAGTTGCACTGCACTCAGGTTGTGCTGCTCTGATCAACAGCTACAGAAAAAAAAAAAATATATATATATATATATATATATATATATATAGATATATATAGATATAGATATTTATATTTTCTTGTCACAATCCATGGTAACACGAAGGACAGCAGCTGCTGCTGCTGCTGCATTAAAACTGATGAGATGTCACCCTCGCACATGATTGTGCACCTATTGAGAAAATCTAACATCAAGCAGGTAATCCGATTACAACACAATGCATGTACACATTTTCCACCAACATAATGCAATGACATGAATTTCCTGCCCTTAGCGACGCTATTATGGGAAATTCAAAGTGACCTAAAATGTAAAGTAACAACAAACTAAATTCTGAACTCGTGTTAGGAGTCTGTGCGTTGAATGTTTAAGAGTTTAAGTGACTACACCAGTTACCTCGTCAGTTAGCTTATTTTGGTTTTGCTTAAAACAAAACCACAGATTTTATTTTGGATAATGAGCGGTGAGGTTAAACTGTTAAAAAAAAAAAGCAGGTCTGCTGCTGAGTGCTGACACTGCAAAGAAACAATCACCATATATTAACTACAACTAGCACTGTGTTTGTGTGGAGCTCAGTGATGGACGGGCAGCCTGTCCAGGATTTACCCTGCCTTTCCTCTTGTGTTAGCTGGGATTGGCTCCGGCCCCTCGAGACCCCCCCAGCCCGGATAAGGTAGGTACACAAGATGGATAGATGGTCATGTTGTACAAAAAGCAAACACACATAACCATTCACACAGAAACAAGCACACAGCAACACTCCTAACCATGCTGAGCCAAGCCTGTGGCATATTAAGTGCTGTGGCTTGAAAGAAATACACACTAAACTGTAATTTAATCAAATTCCCAAACACTAATTGACCACAGCTTTTGTACTCTTGACAGCATTTGTATTGTCAGTGTGGAAATAGGCAATTCATAAAGACTATTACTGTGGGACACACTATTTCTACTCTTCATGCAAATGTCAGTTTTTACCAGCGTTTTTCCATTTAAGTGAAACATTCCAGGGAAGCGAGGGTGTTATGTAGGTAATTAATGAATGTATGTTACCAACCACTCGGAGCTCTGCTGGGAACGCGGAGAGCTCGGAGGCAGAGATGGAAACAGAAAGCAAGAATGAGTGAGAAGATGCCGAATAAGCAGGAATGCTCGCAGCTCCCACCGGGCGAGTGTACCTCAACCACTGCAGTCAGCTCGTAACAGACAGGTTGAAGGATGGAGGGAGACAGAGAGGGAGGGCTTTGGGGATATATGAGGACAAGCAATACCTGACGAAGCCCCGCTAGCAGCCCCTAGAGGCCGCACTGTTCACTGGATGTCACAAGGGCTGCATGAAGCACATACTGTATACGGGCAATTATGTTCACCCACAGTGGAGAGTTGTAAATCTTGTTTGGGCCACTGGGATCTTCATGCTGACATCGGAATAAGTGCAAAAAAGGGCCACTGGACTTGATATGTTCGCTACTATGAATATAAACATCCACTTTTATTTGACTACTGCCACTGGGTGTCGAGACGGTCGCGGTTGCACTGATGAGGGGGACGATTCAGTCCAACACTCACCGCGTCTGGAGGGCAGGTTTTAATGGATTTACAAAATTCAGCACAAAAAAAACTAAACAAAACAACTGTAAATTGCAAAACTGACTTATCCCGTGCTGTGTTGTGTAAATCGCAGGAAGAGAGAGTGACAGGGAATTTTACACAAATATAAAGTTGTTTTGCTCAGTTTCACATATTAGAAAAAAAAAAGGTTATATTCTTCATGAATCAGATGTTTTGGTGTTTTTTTTTTTCCCCAAGTAAAACTCTAAATTAAAGTGAGTCTCGATCAAGCGTTTGCCCACACTCTGAAAGGCTGAAATGAGTTCAAGGAGTGCTCTGTAAAGGGTTAAAGGTGCTGAAAAGACTCGCCTGTAATCTTTATAAAGAAGACAGGTGAAAGAAAGGGACACGCAGAAATCGGTGTTACACTTCTGTACGTATTGATGGAAGACTGTGGAAAATAGTTGATATTTAACAGAACCGCTGGGAAGCTTTGTTTGCTTTGAACAAAGATCAGTGGTCGGAGTAACCAAACACTGAGGCTCAGCTGGGAGAGCGGCTCATCCCTCCTCACTGTGGTTAATAGGTCCAAACTCATCTCCGCCTCTTCATTTGTCAAGGTGTCCTTGGGAAACATACAAACTGCAACTTGGTCCCAATGGAGCGCTCACACTTTGTATGGTCGCTTTGAAACCATTGAGGTGTGAATGTAACAGTGTAAAGAGCTTCAGGCCGGCTGAAGAAAACACACTTTCTCAGCGGAATCCATTCTTAACACTCAAATATTAGACTGGAATAGTCTCTTTTCATTGCAATTTTCATTTCAATGCAAAAAAAGTTACATTTATCGCTGTCGTTTGTTTTTGGAATGAAATCACACATACGTGAGCACAGAGAGAAATGCTGTAAATGTTACCACAGTGAGAGATGTGGGCAGATGAGGAACATACAGATACCGATGTAGATGATAAAACTAGAATACACACTGGGAGTCATGACACTACGGAGGCGGCCATGTTTGTTACTCACACATGAGCAGATGAACTATTTACCACGGCGGTGGTGCGCATGAATAAGTGACGGTTGAAGAGGCTCCGAGCACCGCTGTCGTGTAAACGCACACCCAGCAGGAAACAAAGTCTTTATAGTTTCACTTGTTTCCCTTTTCATATGAACAGGGCTTAAAGCTGGGATTTTAACACATTATTATTGATTAATTAATCACAGAAAAGTAATGCCTTATGCAAGATAAACTCATTTTATCATGCTTTATTTCTACACTCAACTCAATACTTTAATTCGAACAACTGAAAAGGTTTCTTTCAGTGATCAAAACACCATTGTGTCAACAAAAAGAAAAATAAAGTTGAGTACTGTATCAGGCTGAAAGATAAAAAGACGAAAAAGTTTAATTAAAAAATCGCAGGAAAGATTGAAAAATATACAAGAAAGAATTTACATAATAATAAATGTAGGTTCTTGCTCTCATCTTGATGCTTGTAGCCTCAAGGAAATGTTCAGGTTACAGATGAAGATTAGTTCAAGAATGCACGTTTGTTTATTTGAGATTGGATGTTTAAAAAACTCAAACCAATGGAAATGATTGTGTGATTCAACAGAACTGGTTTTCTATTCAGCTGTCTATCAGAATCAGTCTGAAACACTAATATGATGTTATTTACAACTATATTGATCAAAGTAAATATATCATATCATGGAAAATTCTGAAGGTTTTCCAACAGTACTAATCGTCCCTGTACCTGAAATGACGCTCCAGAAGTGAAGACAGTCTGTCCTCTCTCTCCCTGGCTTGTTTCAGTTTTTAAAAGTGTGTTGCTCCAACCAGCCAATCAGAAATCAAACCCTATATAGTGTCATCGGGAGTTTAGCCAATCCCAATCGAGGTAGGCCCTCCCTTTGACTCCTCCCACAATTAGGCAGCTCTGCTCTGGCATAGTACTTCCTCCTCTTCCCAAGATGGGCATGTATGGGCGGAGCCAGTCCAGCTCACACAGACACAGCAGATTCTGAATGCAGCTGCTATGATCCAAGATTCAATTTGAACCAATAAGACCCATGTGAAAGTGTCGAAAAGCTGTAGAATATGACCCCTTTAAATTATTCGATGGCGCCCCGCCACTAACTGACAGAGTAGAAAGACTGTATGCGCCAGTCCCGGCCCTTTTACTCCAATCAACCAATCCCTGCACAGTACAGGTGGAGATGATACACATGATTTTTATAAATATATATATATTCTGAGTAGATGCTGCCTTCCAGTTCTCAGTATGCGTCAACAGCGTCGCCATCTTGGGACGGAGTGTTGCGCTATGACATCACGCTGAAGTAGTTCAACCAGTCAGACAGTCATGAAAGACTTTAGTGGTGCTTACGGTCGTTCCAACCGACAAAATCAAATGACCAAACACCAAGAAATAACATTTCACAAGTGACAAACTGTTGATTGAGTTATGTTATGTTATAGTTTGGTCGACGCCCACATGCAGGACTAGTTAACCCACAAAGCAAAATGTTGTTAATTATAGTTTAATGTGATTTGTTAAAAAAAAACAAAAATAAATGAACTTCAACTATTTCTTTTCATGCATGTAAAAACACAGTAAAAAAAAAAAAAAAAAAAAGAATGTGGAAAGGAATAAAAGTTATGCATGTAATGTAATGAAAGAAATGTTTTCAAATAAATGGATGAATAAAATGACACATATTTTTTGTTGTTTGTTTTTTGTGGGGGGGGGAGGGGCGTTGTTATGCCAGATTTGTTCATAAGAAAATAGATGTCCTGATTTAGTACATTTTTAAATTTAAAACTCCTGTATTTACATGACAATAAAAAATTCTAGATATAGTAAAGATACAGGTTGCCGCAGCTCTTCCGGTGCCCATGGGTCAGATAATTCATCATTTACCCAAACATTATAATTTCAATATCTTGTGATGCCCTGACATATATTAGAGCTGTCTTGAAATGTTAAAAGAAATTCTGAGACATTTGTTGAGAAACGTATTTGTTTTTTTTACACACCTACGGAGCAGAGTACCAACATGGCGGCCATGTATTCTACTAGAGATTGTATTCACTGTATATCTATGGATGATTGGTAGTAGGACGCATTACCCACGTTGCACCTCTGTTCATGGGCGCCGGTCATGCCACGCTTCCCGTGATAAAAGAGTGAAACATTAATATGAGCAACGTCTCTTGTTTTGCTCACGGGCGCGTAAGAAACTTAAAATTGTTTTACGAAAGATGAAGTGGTAAAATCTGAATATTGTAGTTTTTAATATTAGTGACTAATGTCCTTTTTAAAGCTAAATTGTTATTTCTATGTTGCTGGCCACCTCTGGTTGATGTCGTTTCTCTCCAGTAACTCCAAAATATTCCAGAGAACGATGAAGAATTGCAAGAGAGAAGGTTTGAATCCCTTCCCTCTGTACGTCCTCGTTTTATCATGAGAAGATTTTTGATTGCCACATTCTTTCCTGGCTTCACCCACTGGGAGGCATCAGAACGGTGTGAGCGGTCTGCCCTCCGTTAGAGCCCCTCAGTGTTTTGACTAATACCGCAATCAAGTATTATTGCCCCGGCATCCCCCTGTTGCCCCGGCTTCTTTATCTCTGAAGTGAAAAGGTTTCAGGAGTCAGCCCCGGCCCGACTGTGCTGGCAAACATCTGACTGAGCACTTCCAACAAACTGCTCCATCGCCTTGGCTAATGGCCAGAATTTACAGTCTCCAAACCTACACCCATTTATTTCCCCTCTCCCCTTTTGCCACTAAAAGCTATTTCTGGAATGACAATCCTGTGGTCATTTCAACAGTCATGGCTCCCTGCTATTAAATGAATATGGAGGAAAAGTTTGTGTGCATTACCGTGAGAAGACCTGACTCTCATTAGCTGGACTCACACAGCAGCGGCATGCCTCCTCCTCCCTTCCTTTCCATCTCTCTGCCTTCCTCCTCCTCCTCCTCCTCCCTTCCTTTCCATCTCTCTGCCTTCCACTCTTGGCCAGGGGGGAGGGGGGGGCAGAAAAAAAAAGGGGGAGCATACTTTATAGTGACAGGCGGAGCGGCCAAATACCAATAGAGAATACATCAGCCTGGCAATTATTGGATTATCTCACGCTGATATCATTACCGCCAAGCATTCACTCCAATCATTGATTGCATTTTTCAATTTACTTCACCATTAATGTGAGTGGCCTGACTGAACAATCTTCTGATGAGTCCACGGCTCAGTCGATAAGTCCCGCCCCTCAGGTGCTCGTCAAAGTGTGTCGCATGCGTGTGAGAGAGAGAGGGGGAGAGAGAGAGGGGGAGAGAGAGAGAGAGAGAGAGAGAGAGAGAGAGAGAGTGCATGTGCCACAAAGTGTGTCTAATACAATACTCAGCAGTAGTTTCTCATTCTTCTAATACTTCAGGGGCTGGCGATCACAGAGGGGCAGAGGGAACAGCGTGGGCCTGCTAATTTAGAAAAATGGATCTGAAGGTAAGGTCAGTCGTGGCCTTCTTAAGGAGGAAGTCAGGGTGGGGAGCACTAAACAGGGCCACCAGACGACGGCGTGGGCTCAGCTGATAACATCCAACCCTGTCTGGGCACACACACACACACACACACACACACACACACACACACACACACACACACACACACACACACACACACACACACACACACACACACACACACACACACACACACACACATAGTGTCCATTCGGTTTATGTATAGGACCCATACTTTTTTCATCTCGACGTACATTGATTTAGCTTTCCTAACAAACCAAGGTTTTTTTGTGGTTGCTATGGCGTTGCTACGGACGCTTTTAACAACGGACTGGAAGGAAGTTGACCTCGCATCGCGGCTCTACAGTCTCTACATTTGACCACAAAGACGCTTCTATTCATTACATAATCACTTCGGCTTGATTTTCAAAATCAAACAGAATCTTTTCAAAATGAATGAAACCAGCATACAATGAACGTATAAAAGCATCTTAGCCACAAAAGAAATTATAGAATGTGACAATCTTTGTATTATAATTCACACAATACTGTTAATACAATATGTGATTAATGTACATTTATTTAATGAGATAAACAAATTAATACCATCTTTTAAAACAGGCTTGATTAAACCACAAACTACGATCCCATACAACAAATCAATTTCTGATTAATTTGTCTTTATATATTATGCCTGCAGTTTTATGTAATTATGTAATTTGCTCAAAGCGTCTAAAATACGTGTATAATGTCCATCACTACTTGTCACCGTCGGATTTTGCCTAAATTCATATTTGTGACATCCTAAAGTCTTGGGACTGAGGTAGAGGAGGCCTGCAGATAAGAAATAAGCATCTAATATTCAATTAAAAACTAATAAGAGGATAATAGAAACTATTTCAGAGTTCAGAGTCTACAGGTGCTCAGTTGAGGGGTGCAGATGTGTCAACTACAGGGGGCACTAACAAGTACATGTAGTGCAGTTTGGAGTGAGGTGAGTCAGTTACAGGTACAGGTACAGGTGAAGGTAAAGGTGAAGGTACATTACCTTCAAAGAAAATAGAGAACTTTTTAACAAAGCAAGAAAGTATATTGAATGCATCAGCAAAAATGTCAAGGAGAAAAGGAAATATATTACTGTTAAGAAGCAAAACCTGCATGTAGTATTGAGTTGTCCAGAATGCGTCTCTATAAAAATAGCCCCCCCAGATTTGTGGGATGGACACCCAAAACACAGATTTCTGCCTAAAACCATGAACAGAAGTGATTATTTAATGTACAGCCATGATGTAACATCAACTTCCTTCTGGTCCATGGTCAATAGCGTCCGTAGCAACGCTATAGCAACCACAAAAAAACCCAGACTTGTTGAGAAAGCTGAATAAATGTACGTAGAAATGAAAAAAAGTAGTGATGGTGTACATAAACCGAATAGATACTATGACAATAGAGTGTTTCCACCGAGAATAGGAAATATGTCCACCACAGACGTCTTCATCTGTGGACATACGAATACATAACAAAGACTCGGGGTGGTTACAACTCTGGTGAAGACTTTGTTTACAGGTCACCAGATGAAGCCAGGGCAGAAAAGTCCAGCCCACCTACTGTTAAACATGGTGGAGGTACCATCATGGTGTGGGGCTGCCCTGCTGCCTCTGGTATTGGAGGCACTGAACATATCGATCTGCAAGACCTCACAGAAGAATGTGTGAGAAAAGCAGGTTTGATGTGAAGCTCATGGGACGACACACCACAGCCCAGAAGGTTAATCATGTGGTCATCATGTGTCCTGCCTCATGTCATTCCTTCAGGGCTCCACTCAAATCCACACGAGTCCGGGCACTGTGAGGCCTGCACAACATTGTGTATATAAGGAAGTTAAATTTTTTGGCGTCTGTATACAAGTTTTAGAATATTAGAATAAAACCATCAGTGATGATCATTAAAGGGACTTGTTCTGCTGACACATATACTGTCGATTGGCTACAGATTAATACCATCAACACCTAATTATCTGAAGATATGCTAAACTTACAGCCAAGATCGAGCTTCATGTCTCCTGCTGATTTAACCCTGAGGTGTATTTGGGAGATAATTCTATCCTTAGGCAATATTCCATGTGTTTATTCAATCTTGTAAAGTGGAGACGCTTAACAAAATCACACATATTACACATATAACACAAATAACACTATGTCCTGTTAAAATTGATTGGACTTAGAGTCTTGTAAGTATTGTCTGTAGATCAATGAGTACAACTTTGAATAGAATCTATTATTATATCTATCTGTTATTTATAGAAAAAGTACACATCTTTCATATATTTAGCATGGATGAATGAATCAGGTGCACTAAGTGGGAATAGTGATTATTATTATTATTATTATTATTATTATTATTATTATTATTATTATTATTAGTTCTTTATTAGCCACGATTAAATTTTTTAACCTTTTCAGATACAAATACAGCTTCTTAAATAAATTGTCTGACTTAATGTTGAAAATTAGTTGTTGTACCAACATAAAAAAAAAAACTAAAATAACCAAATACAAAACTGCAAACATACATTTTGTATTGTTTCATATTCAGCAATGTATGCACAACAAAAATATTATTATTATTATTATTATTATTATTACTATTATTATTAGTAGTAGTAGTAGAAGTAGTAGTAGTAGTAGTAGTAGTAGTATTCTTATTATTATTATTGCTGTTGTTATTATTATTATTATTGTCATTGTTATTATATATAGCACAATGAATAAAACGAAAATATAAGAAAATTGTAAAAGATGCTATCAGGTCTACTCGCTTTCACCATAAAGGGTTAAAGTGGAGAAATCAAAGAGAAGAACTCAACGGGAATGTGTCTATTACAGGGTTGAGTGCCCTGCTGAGACGTTACCTTTTCACGACTGAATTAAACTGACATTACTGGACTTGAACACACTCTGCGGTGATGGGAAATGATCAGTGCCGGAGTTCCTGCAGGAGCACCGGCTCCACGTTCCTCCATTTTGGACGGCGTTCCTTCATCTGGGCCTGTCAACAAATGCGGGAGCAGAGAAACACGGCCGGGTCTCGGACAGGAACATGAGGCTCTTTACTCTCCCTTCCAATGAACATCGCTGTCAGATGCTTCCCTCTTTATTTCCCTAATGCATTGCAGGGCACTGTTACAGAAATGTGCAATATCCTTGTCATTGCTCTGTGCCTCGCACTGCACAGGAGCTAAGCTCATATCCACAGGCGTCGTTGTGTGTCTCCGCCACGTGTGATGCCAACAGACGCGCGGCGGCGAGTGCGTGTCAGCTAATCTGCCTAATGGCGCTCCTGAATGAGGCGCGAGAAAAGAAAAACAAAACAACAACAAAAAAATAAATAAACAGCGCAATCCAAACAATCTTGAACTGTTTGAGAGGGCAGCTGTCTTTAATCACGCTGACTGACTTTAATGTGTGTTTATGCCCGTGATGCTAATGCATCAGTTTGTCCCAAACTGCTTGTTAGGCGAAGCCCAGGAATATTTTTAGCCTCGGCAAGAGAGCGAAATAATTGGGGAAGAGTTTGTCTCACCGTTGTCAAAGTCACCAAGAGGAGCCTTAATGGTGCCAACAGCATGCATTAGTGAACATTTGAGAGGTGAAACTTTGGCTCGGGCCACGCATCAGTATTAGTGACCGAACATCGAAACCTTGGCCGGCTGCACACGGATTGTTTGTCATGTTTAAAATTATTTAGACTCAAAAATGATACGTGCACATGTTGTGTCTTCGTCTCAACAAGGATAGGATAGAAAGCGTGTGTGTGTGTGTGTGTGTGTGTGTGTGTGTGTGTGTGTGTGTGTGTGTGTGTGTGTGTGTGTGTGTGTGTGTGTGTGTGTGTGTGTGTGTGTGCTGGAAGAGGCCGTCATTCCTACTGCCAGGAACCGGCACCTGAGCAAACAGCAGACACCTGACAGCAGGTGATGACGGAGAATCCGAGGCTGCACATGTCTTTGTTGATCTGACTCTATTTTCTCACCAATTACTAAAAATCTGCATAATATTGCGCCGATCGGGGGAAACCGGTTGGCTGGGGGGGGGGGGGATTAATCCGCCGATTTGTGAGTCCTAAACTGGACTTTTGTTAAGTCACAATGCTCGAATGTGGAATCCAGCCTCAGAGCGATGTGAGTGAGTTTGTGCAGGGCTCTAAACAGCCGAGCGCCGTCTTATCTCCGGCGGCGGTTGGTATCAGAGCGCAGGCGTCTTCCCAACACGTGTGAGGCAGAGCGTTCAGCCCTCAGCCTCCTCTCATGTGGAACCGGCTCCCGGTTTCAGTTTGGGGAGGAGAACACAGTCTCTTACTTTTCAAGAAGAGCTTTCAAACTTTTTCCTGGAAGGTCACAATAACAACAAAAGTCGGAGGTAGTTTCTCTGCTCAATAGAAGAAAAAAACACACAAACAAAACGAGTAAACAAAAAAATATCATGATGGTCGGCTCACTTCATGCATGTTGCTGGTGATCAGCTACATGAGTGACGTCACATGATCACATGATACCGTGTGTGTGTGTGTGTGTGTGTGTGTGTGTGTGTGTGTGTGTGCGTGCGTGCGTGCGTGCGTGCGTGCGTGCGTGCGTGTGTGTGCGTGCGTGCGTGCGTGCGTGCGTGCGTGCGTGCGTGCGTGTGTGTGTGTTATTGCTTTAGTTTACCGCGCAGTGATTGGATGCGACAGGCGCGGAATGAAAAGTGAAACCGCGGAGTTGGACGTTGTTGTCGGAGGAAGTTATCGAACATATCAGAGCGTGACAGTGACGACATCTGAATTTGGAGAAAAATGAAAAAATAAAACCACGATATGCGTGATGATCTGTCACAAAATCAAAGCAGTTTGAAAAACAGAAAAGATTCCAGGACCAAAGAAGGTATAGAACAAAGACAATATCTGATAGATTAAAGAAGTGAGGGGCAGCTAGAATAGAATAGAATAGAATAGAATAGAATAGAATAGAATAGAATAGAATAGAATAGAATAGAATAGAATAGAATAGAAAAACATTTAGAAGTGCATGTGATAGCATAAAAGTTAAAAACTCAGCTGGGAAGAGCAAAGTTAAATAAGTAATATTAAATGTTGATATATACATTTTTAACCATTTGAGACAAAGTATTTTCAGCAGTTTCAGATATTTTAACAAATTTAGTAGTAGATTCTTTTGTTTTTTTTCTAGTTTTATCCATTTGGATAGCAATAGCCTTTGTAGCTGTTTTATTTTTTCATTTTTAACATGTTTGAATGAATTGATTATTAAATAAGCGGAAGGTAAAACCTTTTTTACCTTTTCTTATTTTTCTAATATTTATAAACAATACTATTTATGGAGAAGGGCTGCGATTGAATAAATTGTACTTCTTCCTGGAACCTGATTGTATTTTTCTGACTTTACTTATTCACTCTCTCTTTGGTGAAACAGTTTTGGAGGATTGGCGTGAACTGTTGATGATTTTTAACATTCTTGAAATCCAAAAATAAATTTACAATTTTGCGTCTTTAATAATTGCTTCAAGGTTGCAGGTTTGATCTCCAACAAAATTAAAATACGATGAAATGAACTAGAAAGTTGCCTAATCTGCCCCTTGTGTTTTATATTGTAGACTTTTTACATCACTTGCAGATTTACGATAAAGCGCACACACGTCTTTACCATGCAGGAAAAAAAGTTCACTATGACTTTCTGAGTTATTTTGATCGTGTTTATGACAAAGTCAAAAGCATGGCCCTTCGGTCTATAGTTAAGAATCGAAATATTTTATTTCTTTATTTTTTTTTATTTTGAACGTGCTTAAAATGAAATATCCAAAAACCAAATAAAGCTGTTTCACCAAACAAACAGTGAAGAAGTAGAATGAGAAATCAGGCTGCATGTCTGAAAAGGAGTTATTAAGTTATTAAATCCCATCCCTTCCCCATAAATATATCTGTTTTTGCCTTCCACTTATTTAATAATCAATTCATTTAAACATGTTAGAACTGTTATATTAAAACTAATTATCTATTTAAAAAAAAAAAATTAATACATGAATTCATTTTTTTTCTTACATGGTATAATCAAATATAATATATAACAAATAGAAAGTTTAATCATGATTATGGAAGGATATTGTTCAAAATATGACAAATAAATACAGGTACACTTATCCTATGACAATTTCATATCCATATAGAAGCAGTTTAACGCTCACAAGGTTTTGATGGTGTTATTTCAGAAGTGTGAGGAACCGAGCCGCTCTCCTCGGGGAAAGTTTTCCACAGAATTCTGAAACGTGTGCGACTTCCTCTCCTCTAATTGTCCTTTAGACTTTAACACTTGGCGAAAGCTGGAAGTCACCTTCAACGCTAATGAACATAATGAGTGTCAACTGAACGTCAGAAGAGACACTGAGGCGCACCAAGTGTGACACGTCTGCACCAGTTTCAGGGGTTTTTATTTTTTGGGGGGGGAAAACACAGTCACACATGTGAAGAATTCCAAGGTTAAACGAGTAAACATAAAAAAAAATAATTCTTTGTTAAACTCCCTAAATAATGGCAAATGACTGCACTGTTTTCAAGGAAGTGTCACTTAGAAAAGCACATTTCCTCTGACTGCACCCGCCAACATGGACTCCACAGTGCAAGACCCTGGTTTGTTTGTTGTACGGTTGCCAGGCCTCTGCACCCCCGGCTCCTCGTCTCCGCCGGAGGCTCCAGGCTGCAGGCTACTGGCTTGACACGCCGCCGTCTCTGACCCGGACTGCCCGCAGGACAAGCCGCACCGCGAGTCCTGTGGCCGCCAGGCTTTCCAGAAAAGAGGCAAGAGGATGGAGAAAAAAAACAAAACAAAAAAACCCATGGCTCCGGTCCCGTCGCACTGGTCATCTGGATTGTAACGGCCTACTGTGGGAGCAGCGGCGTTGAGAGAGGGAACAGCTGAACGCAGGCGGCTGCTGTAACGTAGGCAAATCGCTGAAACACTCACCGACTCACAGGAAAGCGTTAAAAGGTTGAAAGGGAACACGCCGGTGCCGGAAATACCTTCGTGGGGCTCAGAGAAATAACGAAGGAGACGAAAAGACAGCGGCGTCCCGCTGCAATTGTCCTCGTTAACTCGTGTGCAGACGTCAAGGTCTCAATAACAATACGACTCGGAGCCAGACACCTATTCTCACTTCATTTCATTTCTCCGGGCAGGAATGCTCCACTTTGGTGTTTCACCACCTTTATTTAAAGCTCTACTAACCTTTTTGATTACAATTGCACACAATGAATACAAAACGCTAATTAGTTCTCATCTTATTCCAGCCTTTTCATAATGTCCACACACACCTATTCACATACACCAGACGGCAACCCATGGGCCACATGAAAGCCAATTCCAAAGGATTTGTAAATCATCGGCTTTCACGGGTAATTTCAGTACATTTGTATAGCGGCTATCAGTTGAAGGGACTCCAAATTGCTGTGTCACTGGGTTAATTTTAAGGTGAAAGTGTCACATACACGCAGGTTGATTCAAATTACATGCTCACAATTAGACCTTTTCATTCAATTATCTGCTATTATGTTGATAAATCCTTGTGGCGGATGTGCTCAGTAACAATTTGAAGCGGCTGTCGGGAGGACGGATATCCTGCAACTCAAAACGATCAGAGTCGGCTCGACAACATGATATCGCGTGTCAAAATCCACCAACGTAACGCTAGACACTGCATGGATGGAGCCAAAATGGCATAAATCGAACTTTTCAAAAAAGACAGAACGCCACACTGAATTATTACGAGATGTGAATCTCAGCGTCTGCTCAGTATCCGGCCGTCTGCTACCTGCGTCCAACATCTGAAGCTCCGCACACACAACCACTCCAAGGACCCCGGAGTCTTCTGAAGCACCCTCGACCTTCAGCTATGAGGAAACTCAGCTGAAGGAAATGTGTGAAACTTGGAGAAAATATATAGATTTCTGCCTGTGTCGTATGGAAACTACTGAGCAGGACTGGAGGAGCCAAGAAGAAGCAGAATGAAGGAAAAGAGGAACCGGAGTGTTTCTCAGATCATTTCCTCAATTCCTTCAACCAAAGCAGCGTTGAAGTGCATCACTTTGTTAATAGGCCAAGAAGTCCAGCCCAGCTCCCTGCTAAGACTTCCTCTCAGAGTCGCCCGCCGCTCTTTTTCATGCTGCACTTCAAGGTTCACGTCGGTTCTGCGTTCCACAACGTAATGAGCCCCAAAATATCTCAACTTGTTGGTGGCAGGCGTTCTCCTCCGTTCCTCTAGTGTTTGATGTTTCAATGGAGGAGTTCTGAGCCGCCTGACTTCACATTCTTTCAAACTGGTGTTGGTTGTTCCTTGTTCCCGCCCGGTCGGTGCGCTCTTCTATCGCCGTGAAGCCGAATTCACCAAGCGTTGGATTGTTCACCACTAACAGGGAACATGTGCTGGGATTAGACCGTCGTGAGACGGGATCCTTTTACCCTGAGGGTGTTTTGTTGCAATAGTAATCCTATTACTATTTCACACAGGAAACCCTTTAAGGTGGAAAATGCAAAACTTTTGTAGTGTTCTGGGTAGGGGTGGGGATCGAGAACCGGTTCTTGTGGAGAACCGATAACCAGTGTTTTAATTCCTTGGAAGTTTGCAAACGATTCCGCTATCGATTCCAGTGGGTGCAGTGCCGCCAGCGGGAAACATGGCGCCCAGGCGGTTCCGTTTCAGGAGAACGGACGACGACAGGGCAACTTGCAGTATTTGCAAAGTGGATATTTCAACAAAGGGAGGAAATACGACCAATATGTAGATACATTTGCACACAGGAAGGAAAACTTTGAATCAATGTGGCTCCAGATTAGGGTTGCAAAGGGGCGGGAACTTTCCGGAAACTTTCCACGGGAAGTTAATCTGGGGAATTTTGGAAATAAATTTTTATAAAATTTTGCAAGTTAAACAGTAATACCACTATAGATCAAATATATTTACCCCATAATATTATAAAAAAAAAAGTACTTGATCCACAGGCTCAACTGTGTGGCCTCCAGGGTTAAAGCAATCTTCTGTGCATGTGATGGAGAAGTGCGCAGTGCATGCAGGGGGCGTGGCCTCAACAGCCCTGCAACTACATTTAAGTTCCCTGTTGAGGGCCAACCTTCAATTTTGTAAATTTCAGTTTTATTCCCATAAATTCCCATTAATTCCCCTTGAAAGTTTCCAATTTGCAGCAGCAGCAGCGTGAAAAAGTTACTTTTTAAAAAACGGCTCACAAGTTGGAACTTTTTGAAAACTCAGATGGGCTCCATCTCCGTGTAGCTGCACCACCCGCCGTCTGGGCTGAGTGCAAAACACCATGTGTGTTCCACACCACCCGGCGCATCACCTGTTCCACCTGCTGCTCTCAGGTAGAAGGTACAAGGAAATACAAGCCGCCAGGCTGGCACACAGCCTGTACCCTCAGGCAGTGAGGCTGCTAAACTGTTCCCCCCACCCCCACCACCACCACCACCACCACCTCTCTGTGCCCCATCCAACAAAGACCACACTGATACAACAATCAAATCATCATCTCACTGAGCTGATCTGCCTCCTATATGCTGCAGTTACTATCCATTACATTTCCACCTACACTGATTCATTTATTGTAATATTATATATACTTTGCTGATTTTACATGTGGGTGTTTATGGGATGTGGAGAAGGGTTTCGCTATGAACTATATGAATGCTGCGAAGAAGATTTTGTTGTAAGATTTACTATCACAATGGAAAAATTAAGAAAAATTCAAGAAGAAGAAAAACCAAAGTTTTTTGAAAATGCTGCTGCTGCTCTTTAGTAAATAGTTCTTCTGGACAATAATGTTTGTTGTTCTCTGTGCGCATGTGTGTGGTTTCATTACAAAATCCAACAACAGCACCTACTAGTGGCCAGGCATCAAGACTGCATCGCTTTCAGCATTTCTGCTGTTTCTGTGTCCACTGACATTGTTTTTTAAAAGCGTTGCCAAGTAAACACAAAACGTTTCTAAAACCAAAATGCAAAACTGCTGCGTTTTCCTCTTTAGATTTGTGATGCTTTTAAAAGACACAGCTTTCTCTCTCTCTTTTTTCATTTGGAATATAAATGTATATATTCGATCACACCAGCCAAAAGAATTCAATTTTTTGGTCTTTATCAACTCCTGATGTTTGATCATATCAAAAATATACACACATATATTACCATAGCTATACATAACCAGTATACAGTGTACAGGCATACACACATATATGACCTAAATATTCAAACCCTGTATGAAGCAGGCGAGCTTCAGTTTGCTGCGTTTCACAGGTGATGAACTGAAAGGAAACGCTGAGTGAGCTGAAGCACAAGCAGGAGGATTTCAACGGAGGCGTTTCTCTGCGTTCGATGCTTGTTTACGAGAGACGATCTGCTGGAACTGGTGCTGGTTCTGGTCTCGCTTGCCAGTGTTCACCATGGAGTCATTGGACGCCGACGTGTCGGTGGAGGAAGTTCGACAAATATGAAACGTTGAGTCGGCGTGTGTGTCCATGTTTGGACGAGGGATTCTGGTTTAAATCTGCGGTGTTTCACTCGGCTGTTCATCAGAAGGCTTTTCTAGCCGACCCGGCTCTGCTCTTATCACTCATTCCTGCGCCGGTCCTGTTATCTGTCCTCAGCTCCAACCCTCCCATTAGACTGCTGGATTCCCTGCCGAGTCCTGAATAACCCTCTTTTACTTAAAATGATAATAAACGGTTGTTACATTCACTCCTCACCGCCCAGTGTATTGTTTAGCTAAAGCAGCCTCCCTGACACAGAGAACAATCTGGATTTTTGGGGGGTTATTCTTAGATCGAAGCGAATCTCTGAATCTTTTTACTTTATGAGAGCGTGGATGAAAATGAAAGAAGGCTGAGTAATCTTAGGTGAGACATAAAAGACTGAGGATCCAGGACGGTCGAGGTGAAGGAGCAGAAGTGAGCAAATGAAAGCCTTTGCAATAACAATGTTCAGGAGGAACTTACTGTAACGTCAATAACCTGTTTCGGGATTGAACATTCCGAGTCTCCTTCGTCTTTCCTGCTGGCTGCAGTGGCAGTATAGAGAGCAGAGAAAGCTCATCCCTGCCCCCCCCCCCCCTGCAACTTTCTAATCTGAGCTGCTCCCACATCGTCCGGCAGATACGATCTCCCCTGCAGGTCCTGGGTCAGCCAGCCTCCCCGTTCTGTGTCTGCATGCTCGTGTTTAGCTGGTAGGGTGCGACGCACGCAGCGCAATCAGGTCTCCATCCAGGTCTAAGCTCATTTTCCTTTAAAACCCTGCTATCAGCCGCCGATCTGACCTGCAGCCACAGACTCTGTGTTCACAGAAAGCTTTCGGTTCAGTGACTTGATATCAAAGGAGTTATAATCAGTGAAATGTGGAGCCCCACCGCTTGTAACCAGTGTTGACCAGCGCAGCACAATACAATGGCTTTACAAAGCAACAGCCCGCTGCTGTTCGGCTCAGTTTATCTCAGTGGGCCGGTGATTTTTATGGAAGTGACTCTGTTTTTGTGGCGTGTTGACTAAAGCTGCACTCGTCTGTTGTGCCGCGCGATCTGGCTTGTAAAATGATACTTATTGTAAGACTATGAATCTGAGGTGGACGAGTTGTGAGTGAGAAGAAAGACAAGTAACAAGTCACGGGTGAATGTTTCTTAATCACGACGGCAACCTGAGAGGGATTTTCAACCATTCATACGATCACGCTTATATAGACACACTGATCGTAAAGCAAAAGCTCTTTTTCAGACGAAGCTCCATTAAAATGAACCTTTTAGCTGTACAAGCTTACATATACTATGTACTTTTAGTGTTTTGCAGTTACTGACCAACCCGACAGAAAGTATTGTTTTGTTATGAAGAGGTACTGTGCTGTAGAGTAGAGTACGACATCTCATAGTAGAGACCTTTAACTTTATTCTGTGCATTTGTGTGTTTATGGCGTGTCCTTTATTACACATATAATAGTTATACCTAGGACCTATTCACAGTCTAATGGTTTTAACATGATTTCTACACAGGCTGAGGTTTGGGGCTGGTTTTTATTGAGGTGTGTGTTTTTAACTTCATTTGGGAGTCACATCAGGCCACCCTGGTGCTGACCGGCGTGTCATCCATATTTACTTCCGTCTTCTGCGCATGCGCTCCGGGGCCCGAAAGCATCGGATTTAAACACGGCTAGCCTGATAGAGGTCGTGTTTACAATGTAACGTGAATGATGGCACACGAAAAATTGGATCGCAGCAAAAAAAAATAAAAATCATCATTGAGCATCGAGACCTGCAGTGTGAATGGAGCCGTAAACCAACTGAACTAACAAAAACACCACAGAACTTTAATAATACTGCAACACTAATGTAAATCCCAATACCTATATGCATATTTAAACTCCAAACACCCCGAACAGTTCAGTTTTAGCCACTGGCTCTCACTCACTACAATATAAAAATTGGTGATTCAATTCGTTCAATAAAATAAAATACATTCTCTATGGCTACTCAGGGGCTCCGTACATTTGTATTCATGAATATAGAATATCAGATAAATCTCCAAGACGGTGCAAAGACACACAAATACATGAATGTACGTTGCACGATGTGAGTTACAACGACCGAAAACCTTTTGTGTTTAGGATTCTGCTTTTAACACGTTTGAAGGTCTAATTATGACGTCATCTCACGTCGGGGTTTTATTTATCTATTTATTTGTTAAATTCCGATTTACTTGCTGTAACGCTCCGATATGTTTGACGACTTCCTCCACCAACACATGCAGCTCTGCGGAGTTCATTCTCATTCTGTGCTTGGAGGACTGAGCGCTCCAGCACCAGCCAATCACAGCTTGGAGAATACATGCGGACGAACACAGGAACAATACAGCAGATTGTTCTCATGCAAACGGATTAAGGCGCATGGAACCCTCGTTTTAATACTCCTGGTGCGCGTGGTGGGATTCTTATACACTCATGAAGGATCCTACAGATTTCAGCATATGACCTAGACGTTTTTGGTATTTGGCATAAAAGACGAGCTGCTCCATCTCCTGAACCACAGACGCCCAAAAAATGAACCGGAAAGATAAAACTCATTGCTCAGCGCTGCAGAAAAGTTCCTCTGGTCCAAAAGCACAGACCTGCGAGGAGCTTCGTGTTGCGCGGCGCCGTTCCAACGCCGTTCCAACGCCGTTCCAACGCCTCACGATCAGGATTACGTTAAGCACAGACGGATGTGTTGTGAGATCCAGAAATACTAGGAAGGAACATTTGGTCTGTATTAAAGACAGATTCTGTCTGCGATAACCAACAATTGATTTGACAAAGCGGAACTTTGAACATTTCTAATGAGGATATAACGAACATGGAAAAACATATCCGATGCAGATTACTATTCAGCGCATCAAGTGTTTGTATAAATCTTACAATATAGCTGGAGGGGATATAAACATAATCCTGCAAGTCCAGACTGATAAATATGATGCATATCAAAGCTTATCAGATGCAAAAACACATCAGAGTGTTGAACTTGTTTGAAAGTTATCAGAGTGGCAATTATTTCGTCTTTTGTTGTGACGATAATAAGGTGAGCGGCGGAAAGATCATGGAGAATAACAATGAATTTTAAGTGCAAAGGTACAGCCGACAGAACCAGCGAAGCAAAGCCCGACGTTCCACAACATTACAAATAAAGCTGCTTCTTCTTCTTTTCTTTCTTTCTTTCTTTCTTTCTTTTTTTCTTATGTTACAGATTTTTCCCTTCTGCTTCTCCAGCACTAGTGATGGCTTTACAGTTACTGGTTACACTCGCCCCGGGCTGGATGCTGTTTCAAGGGAGACAGCTCATCAATATGAGGGACGACTGCCGGGGCCCAAACTAAACCAAGTGAGAAACAGAGCTGCTCTGTCTGACAGAAAACTTTGTTGAAGTCTGAATCTGTAAAGCAGCTCCCAGGAAAGCTGCCAGAGCTTCAGCCCCGACCGGGCCCTCTCGTACCAACGTTTCACAGACGAGTCAGAATCTGCAGGAAAGATGTTTTTGTGCTCCTCACGTCGGGAGACGCTGCAGCTTCGCAGTCAATTCCTATTTAACATTTATTTCCTGCTCTGTCAATGGCTGTTTTGTGTTTAAAGAGCAATAAAAGGTAAAATAAAGGTAAGTCCTCTATGAGAGGCAAGTGACTCGGGAGGTAAAGGAGCGAGCGTCTGAACGAGGGAATGAATCGCTGAATGAGTAAAGTGAATCAAAGGCCCAATAACAGAGCGGCAGCCGCAATAAATGGAGCTTCCAGGAATTATGGTGAGGTCAGAAGACTAATGGAAGCAGCTGCTCACCCACGGTACTCTATATAACAGTAGCCACCACACACATACACCAGCAGCCACTTCTAATCTTTTCACAGAGCCATCGATCGATCGGGATGGCAGCATTTTAACCAGAGAAACAAGCTGACGAATCGGCTGAGAGCTGGATGCTGAGGTCATGTCATCTTTTTCTTTATCTGTATCTGTGCGAGAGATCATTTTCAGAGGTAGACAAGTGCCAGCACTTCTCAAAACTTTTCTCCACCGAAGCCAGTGCTCGAACTTAGAATCAATATCAGGCCGTCATATTTCTTGAGGTTATCCTTATTGCATTTTTCTGGCCGTTTGCAAGAACTGGAGAGTTTTTCTCAGAGCGGCCCCGGGTTCTTAGAATGTGAAACGCAAGCATGTAGAATCAATTCGTGAAACCTCTGGTAGCCGCTGTAATTAAAACATCCAAAGCAAGTCAGCTAAGAGGAGTCAGAGTGTGTGTGGAATAAGATCAAAATTCAAATTGCAAAGCATTTAGAAGTTTGTTTTAAAATATGCATTGGGTTCAAATATGCACTTTGTGTTCCTGCTGGTTCTTTGGCCATGTGAAAAGACGTTCACGTAACTTTTTTTGCTCTAACGAGGAACAACGTACTGCAGGGAATAATTAATCCACCAGAAAAACATGATGAATCTCAAACTTTTCTAAGGCTCAGACCGCACGAGCCAAAACCATGTTGCATCATGCAGGAAATATCTGTAAACGGTGTAGTACATATGCCAGGCCGATAGGTGGTGCTGTAACTCTGCCACAGAAATACACCAAAAGCGGAGAAGAAGAAATGGAGCATGCAAAAACTGAGTCCGCCATTGTTGTTAAGAGGCGTCACGGAGAGGGTTGCAGGGTGATCGGGTGGAGAGGCGGGGCGATGACATTATTGTTTTCAGCTAATGTGAGTCTTGTCCCTCCACGCGTCACAGCCGAGGCGGCGTTTTCAAATTTCTCCACTCACAACAACTCTGCGCTGCGTAGATGGTCGGCCAAAAATGATGCGGTCAAGGCCTAAATGCCTCCTGTATGTTACTGAACTGTCCATAAATAATAGAGTCCTACTTTAAAATCTAATTATATTTAATAAAATATGTTTATTTATTTTTGTTTATTTATTTTTTATATAATAATAATAATAATAATAATAATAATAATAATAATAATAATAATAATTATTATTATTATTATTATTATTATTATTATTATTATTATTATTATTATTATTATAACAATCATAATAATAATAATATCAATAGTTGCTGTTGTTATTATTATTATTATTATTATTGTTATTATTATAATTTGTAGTATTATTATTTAATGGGCAATGTGGTAAATGCAAATAAAACAAGATGCAAAGATTTACATATCTAATAAACCTACATAATTCACAATTCTATGCAAAATATTATCTATTTGAATTTGATTAATACAATATTCCCCCTGTGAAAGTAAACATATATCAGTTGTGTCACTGGGTCTCACGAGATCGTCCAAGTGAAGGTTGGTTTCCTCTGTGTTTCTATCGGGGACTCCTCTGCATTCACTCTTCTGCTCCGCCGTCCCTTCAAATGGTTCACAAGACAGCTCCTGTCAGCACGTGGGGTCCTGAGGGCCCCCGGCACTCAGGGTCACTGTTCACTTCCTGTGCGATCCGCCTCACATCCTAAAATGCCGCGTCAGCGGTGTATTAACTCCAATCTTCACAAACAGCCTCCTGCTGCCAAAAGAAGAGAGTAAGCCAGCGGTTAAGTCCTGGTGCTGTCTGTGTGGCAACATTTAAATAATGGATGAGGGCGTCTGCTGAACCAGCACTGGGTCAAGTTACTGATGGTTTTGGGGAGGCCAGTGTGTCTGAGCCTTTAAAGTTGGCCTGAGCTGGAGGGAAGAGTGGCAACAACGCCAGAGTGACTGCAACTGCACATTCAGGGGTTGCTCTTGTTTTTATTTTTCATAGGGAGGACGGATAGTGAGCCAAGCACTTGGTTTGTGACGGGAATGGAGGAATCCTATGATAATAAAAGATTAAAGGCTTTGCAATTAATTAAATTCAATCAAATTTAAAAAATTTAGATTTTAACCTTTGATTGAAGTTAATTTCAATTCAAAGGTCTTGCAAATGTTCACACAACAAATAAAGGTTTAATTTTATACGAACATGTTTTTTACCTCCATTGTCGACATCTTTGTGTGTGAGTGGAGGAATTTGACGTACAGTGTAAAACGCTTTGAGACAAATTGAGCAGTGAAAATGTGCCACAGTATAAAGTTTTAGCCTCACATCTGTTAGTTACTAGTTTTTTTTTCTTCTTCTTTTTTGCACGTGGGGTTTTCTTGTCTTATGTATTGTGATGAACCGAAAGGAACTTTGAATTAGGATCTTTTTTTTTTTTCTTACTCAGTCAATGAAGATTAAATCATAAATCCAAGCCGTGGTTTTCACAGCAAGTTGTTTCAGATTTGCTAAACTGCCCTGACGGCCAAACCAGACGGTAAAATCCAGAAATGCTGGTCTTCACTGGAGGAAGATGGTCACCACGGCGGCTCCCTGACTTCAATACGAGTATATATGAGGCTCGGTTAAATGCAGAGATGTTATTTCCCCAAGGGGATCAATGGTCATCCTATTAGTAAAATGTTAGTGGTTTATCCGTCGTTCCGGAGGCTCCAGAGGCTTGCAGACCCTCAGCCAATCTTCTTTTTTTTTTTTTTTTTAAATGGTGCACACAAAAGCCACAAAAGATTGACAGAGCAGGTTTTCATCACTGTGAATCAGGTCAACATTACACTTAAACAACAAGAATAAGCCGGGCGGCATTTAACTGTTTGTATGAAAACAACAGAGCTGACCAGCCTCCTCTGATCATAGGTCTGATAGCATTCAGGAGAATTCAGAAACCGAGGGAACGTTTCCATGAAAACCACACAATTCTCACTGTGTTTCTTCTCCAACCCATTTTTTTTTTTCTTTTCCTCCTTGCCTCTGTCTTTCTCCTCTCTAATGCGCTGCGTTCCGGTCCTTTCCTTTAATACATCAATATACTATTGTGCAGTGGCTCCCATTTTCTGACGCAAATTATCTTCCCAAATGGGGATGTAAGGCGCTCTGCTTTCCTGCGCAATCCTTTATTGATCGCTCAGTCTCATCAAAGTGGAATGAGAGAGAGAGGGAGAGAGAGAGAGAGAGAGGGAGGGAGAGAGAGAGAGAGAGACAGACAGGCAGGCAGTTAAACGATTTGGGATAACGTCTCATCAGTATTTCGTATCGTGATTTAACAAACACTTTCATTTCTTGGAGACTATCACCTTCCACCTGCAGCCTTTTGTAGTTTGTTTTATTGCAAATAATGTCACCCACTGATCCGCAGACACACGATGAACCTGTTTCAAAGAGCACCGACTGACGCCCGGCGGCCACGTGCATCGACACTGTGTGCAAAATACACCTGCAAAACCCAGCATGTGGTTCAAAACCCGTTGTTCTTATTCCCCATATTTTCTCTTGTGTGGCCTTGTGAAGAGTATTGAGATATTCCATTGAAAAGTGCACCTTTATTTCCATGCTATGACTGAAGTTTAGCCAATCAGAGGTGATGGAGACGTCTGGAACAGACTCAAATAAATAGTTTCTATGTGACAGCTATGTATTATACTTCATTACACTTACTCGTAATTTATTTGACAAAGAGCAGTCATTATCAGCTGCATTATAAACAAACATAATCATAACCAACTCAAACATTTTCAAATGTAGTGAATCACATTGTGTATTGTGCATTAATATATCAGCATTCACTCCTTCCAGTATGTTGCATGATCTGCAAAACACCTAGTATTCTAAATCCATGAAAGCAAATACTGTACACAAGTCAGTGTGTGTTACTGATGTAGCGCCCAGCAGGACGAGTTTCTTGTTTGAAAAGCCGCTTTATTACTGAACTGAACAGACAGAGATTAACCGGGCTGCTCCTCCATTCCTTCTCCTCCAACCGGACACACACACACACACAAACATACACACACACACACACACACTGACCTGACCCCTTCTCCACTCTCAGCCAATCACAGGCCACCTCGTTCTATTGGTGCGTTCAAGTACCATAAAATGATAGGAACCAACAAACATCATCATTGAATCATTGCAACAATACCAGCTGCAGAGATGTTACACTATTTTTGATATTTTCTTTAGTAAAAAGATATATTGGCAGGAAGCAACCCCCCCCCCCCCCCCCCCGGAAAAAAAAAAAAAAAAAATGAAAAAAAAAAATGGACTTGGGTAAAAAACAGTAAGTGGCAGAGAGTTGAAGAATTTTGGCAAAACCTGTTGTCATTTTTATGTTGAGATAGTGGGGGGGTGTTGTCAGTAGCTAAAAAGGTTACTTGTAATCTAACATAGTCACTTTTAAAAGCAAGTAATCAGTAAAGTAACCAAGTTACTTTTTAAAGGAGTAACTAGTAATCATATTACTTTTTCAAGGTAAAAGTATCAACACTGATCACTGGACAGTGTGTGCTATTTGTACCACGTTTTTCACACTCAGGTTATATTGTTAGTAGATCTGCTTCCACTCTAACAATAAGTGAAGATTGCACCTGTTTTAATACATATACTTTTATATACAATAACTTTTACTGGATCAGGTCCGATGTTGTGAAAAACACTTTTGACTGAGGAAATGTGACTTTTGATATATCTGTCTCTCTTCTGCATCATGCAGCCTTTCTGATAACAATAAAGACATTTAAGTTAAACCCAAGGCCCCGTTTACACACCACTTTAAAATGAAAACGCAAAACTGTGGTTCCAAGGTGGAACTTTTTGAAAATGTTCTGACTCCTTGTTTGTGTAAATGGCCAAAAACGCAATTTCTCGAAAGCGCTCGGGCTCCGCAATAGCGATCCAAAATGGTCGTCTGTCCAATACGAATGTCCGTGTTCTCCCATTGTTAACGTTTATAGCGTATTGTTCTCTGCACACGTGTGTGTGATTTCATTACGAAAACAAACAACAGCAGCCACTAGTGGCTCTACTTGAAAAAAAACATTGTTTTCAGCTTTTCTGCGATCATCGTTTTCAAAACATCGCCTTGTAAAGACAAAACTGAAATGAAAGCGTTTTCACTTGAAACATTGTCGTGTAAACGGGGCCTAATAAAACACTCAGATTTAAAGCTCCTCCACTAATATTCATTGTAAATCTATAAGAGAACCGTCAGTGCAGTACCACCAAGCACCACCAGAGCAGCTTCAGGCTCCTCTGCAAGACTTTGTAATGTATCCACCAGAACTCCTGGAGGCTTGAACATCATCCTTCCAAAACATACGTGTCATTTGGTGCTCTGACTATAGTGATAGAAAAACACTCCTTCGCAGGTTCAGCCAATCGGGTGACTTTGAAAACCCCTGTGCTTCCTGACCAGGTGACTGATACGGTGATAAACTACATGCCTCTTGTCTTGTGACCACGGTCCGTATTACACAACCGTCAAAAAGCCGTCCACCTGACATTCGTATGGTAGGTTGCTGGTATTTCTAACTGTACCTGTAAAACGCATACACCTAAAGTATTAATTCAACCCTTGCACTTCCTGATCATGTACGCTGAACAGCCAGAAGATTATGACCACCTGCCGAATGCCTTGCAGGCACCATCAAGCTTAGATTCCAGAGACTTTTGAAGATGTGCATTGCATTGATCACACTTGTTTATCCAGCTCTTCCAACAGATGCTCACTTGGACAGAAATGGAGCCCAACTTCACACATCAAACAGTTCTTTTTGTGTTCTCCACCCATTCATTGAGACGGTGATTATGTTGCTGAAAGAGCCCACTGCCATCACGTTTCCATATTAAAGAAAGGAAATGGAGTTTCTTCAATTCCTCTTGCTACCGGTGGTGAGTAGACGGTGTATGAAGTGCAGATCCTCCACAGATGGCTTGTTTATTGTGTGAGTTTTATTCTAAAATGCCGAGCACCGACTCCAGGTTGATGTTACTGTGAACAGAACCCGATTGCTCAGTGTCGGACTGGTCAACAAAGCCAGTGATCACAGGCTTCATCTCTGTCTCAGGACCCTTCTTTAAAGGAATCCTGCTCACCAGTCATTAGGAGATAAAGACTTTCCGTCTACTGTGATGATCAACCCGACCATAAAGCCGCCACCGATCCAAACCCGCTGCTCCCTTCATCATGAGAGGAGACAGAACCAGCAGTCTGAACAGATTCCTCCAGCAACAGACACGTCTAACACCGTGACGCTCTCATGACAAATTGGATTTGTCGTGTTGCGCTTCACACAGCGAGCAGCACATACCATCTGCGACCACTAGATGTCACTGTATGACATGACGTGTCCCCAGATGGAATTTGAATTCAAAGTCTAAATTAAAAATGCTTATATGTGCATCAGAAAACAGAAACAGTCCGGAGTGGAAGAGAAACTTGTGAGGGACTGGAGAAAAGCAGAGAAACTACACTGCATTAACTGTCAATAACATCAGCATTCTGTATCCTGTATCCACAACAGAGGTTCTGATTGGCTGATTGGCTGAGAGCAGAAAAGAGGAGGGTGGACATCTCGAGTTCCTGGTTCTAAGGAACCACAGCAACACAAACATAGAGGAGTAAAGAGACCAGCACCACTAGAAACCAGTGTGTATTTAGTGTTTAGTCCCCTCAGAAATTCCATATGAATAATAATGCATTTTATTTGTATCGCACTTTACATTGGTAAATCTCAAAGTACCAACAACAGTATGAGCTAAAAGCAACAAAACAAAACACTTCAGACATCAGTAAAACTCAAGAAGCAAATATAAAACTGAAGTAAAAGTCAATAAGAGCTGCGGAGCAGGGGTGTTTTTAGTCTGTGGAGTCCATGTTTCAGCTCTATATTCTATTCCAGTAGGAAACGACATGACTTTCCCTATGCTTCCTACTTGGTCGTCATGGAAACATGACGCGCCGATGGTCCGCCGTTGGTGCGAGGGTGTGAGGGCAGATTAAATCAACCAAACTAGTCATTAACATTTTAGCCTGATCCTCATTGGACAGAAAGCTGTTCTACCACTCTGCAGCGTCTGAGCTCTGTGAGATCAGCTTCTCTACTGCCGCTGCTCTGAAAACAAAGTACAGATCCCTGATTAACATTGAGCAAGAGTTAAGAGGAGCAATATCCAGTTTGAAGCCCAGATTTGAAAGGATGTGCAGTGCGAAAAAGGCTCACCGCAGCCACTAAATACAGACTCATCTGCTCCCCAAATATTTGCACAACGCCTTTTATTTTTGTCCTACGTTTATTCTGCATCTGGCAGTGTGTTGAAATTGAATGTGTTCATATAAAACAGACAAATGCAGTGAAATACGTTTGAAAGAATTGTGAAGCTTAATTGTGTTTTCTTTTCTTAGGCCTTCTGGATCGACAATATGTTCAGTGAAAGTGATTGTGAATGTTACGCACTTTTCAGCAAAAAAATACACAACATTGTTGAAAATGAATAAGCTGATAAAGTGACCAATGTTTACAGTTTAAATTAGTTTTGAATGTTACTGTGCTCAGTTTAAAAATGAACATCACAGTGAATCTTTTATACTTTTTCTCAGTTTCGAGAATCACACAGACTCGTTAAAATGCCTTTTTTTGTTTTGACTGTATGCGTAATCCCTGTTCCAACAACTCACACGGTGGTTTAAGTTTCATAAGAAATGTAGAAATACAATTAATCGGCATCCAAGAGTTTTTCTCGGTTGAGCTTGTGTCTTCATAAGTCTCAGTCTATATGTTGAAAATACATGTTTCCACTTTTCCGGGACTAATCCAGACGACTTGAAGTTACTCAAACAGAAAAAAACTTTAAAATACACTTCCCATAAAAGGTATCACTTCTGAACCAATACGTGAAAACGAGGCCATTGCCACTCATTTCCACACATTTCTAACGCAGAGTTGCATAAATCTATCACAACGAAGGCGATTTGTTTACAAACAAAGCACAATTTGTAGCCATCAAACTGTGTTTATGTTTCGCTATCTGACATCATCCTGGGAAAACCTGCAGCAAGGGCTTCTGGGATATCAAAGATGGCGTCATGGCAGCTTAAGCGAAAATATCAACATTTGACCGATTCAGCCTGAAAAAAAAAAAAAAAAAACAGACTTTCCCAAAGAAAGAGTCTCCGAGCCACGAGAAAAGTCTTAAATGTTGTGAAACTGGTTATTGATCGTTTTCCCAGTGCGAATCGAGAACTCGTAAGATCGAGTGTACAAACTCATGAATCAAACGGGCTCCTAAATGTTTTCATTTTTTCCGTGTGGATTCTGGCAGAGTAACTTTAATATAATCCAACAATCAAACCATAAAACGCTTCATGCGGCAGGCTCAGCTCGTCCCCCCTGATTCACATTCAGTGCACAATAAACACATTACGGGTGCACAGGTATCGGCTGATCTCTGGGTTCAGGTCAGACTTTAAATTCTGACTTCTGCATAAAAGGCAGATAAATATTTCACACTGAACTCATATATGTTCAGAGCACAAACATCCAGCGGCAGGAAACTCATAATGCCCGGGGATTTGCTGTAAAAGTAACTTTCTTGCCGTCTCAGACCGAAGATGTGAGTCATGAATGCTGAAAACACACAACCAATACATCTGCAAAAGTGTGAACTAAAAACAAATGCAACGACGAGCAAATCATCAAATAAACCAGGGTTATTATTTTTCTTGGGAGGGCCTTTAAGAAAGGCCACAGAAACACACGGTCCAAAGACTGAAGTGAAATTTCAACAGGTCAAAAGTTCTGCGAGAGAAACAAGAAGCTCATTAGAAAAGGCAGAGTTTCCACGATTGTTCAGGAAACAGCTCATTAAAGTTGTTCCACGACATCAGGAGGCCAAGCGGAGATTTTAAAGAGTAAACAAGGAAGGAAAGATTCATTTTGTTCTTTTTTTTTTTTTTTTTTAAAAGAGACGACAGTACCTGCTGAATAGGTTTGGGCTTTATTTTGGTCATCGATTAATCTGTAGATTATTCTTACGGCTATTTGATTAATCGTTTGTAACATTTTGGTTTAGCCTTTGTTTACCCAGGTGAGTCATGAAGAACAGACTGTCATGAAGAAAAAAGAAAAACAGGAAAATTGTGTGTAAAACAGCTCAAAACGAACACAATGAGCTTATAAATGCTTAATGAGCAATAATTGGACAAGAATATAAACCGCTGCCTCGGTCTTGTCTCAGTTTGAAGGTCACGTGTATTTTTGGTTGATTTACTGTGAAGAGCTCCCACGCTGGGTTTTCCTCCTGTTTCTTGGATCTTTTGCCAGCCGCCATCTTGGTGAAACTGTGCTGCGGCCCACACGACTCAAAACAAGGCCAACAATTGGCTGCTGGCTGCTTCTCCTACTCTGCTGGTAGATTACAGCCACAGGCGGCTCATTACTGCCACACTGTGGAAGCTGCTGGAACTGATTGGTTCAAAATTCCCAAAATTAAAAATAAAAAATGGGCCGTTATGGTAAAAAAAAATGTTTTATTAACCAACCAATCAATGACTAAATAAGTTGACAACTATTTTAATAATACATTTTAATTGATTGAATGGATTAGTTTTTTTCAGCCCTGCTTTCACCTAATAGCGAGAGGGTTGTGGGTTCAAATCCAGGCCTTTTTGGGCGGCGTTTGCGTGTCCTGTGCAGGTGGAACCTGCCTTCACATGCTGGTATCATCGTGGTGAAATAAACAAACGAGGCAGGTCAAGTAAAACTCATGCGACTCCGAAACCTGAAAATATTTCCCAGCATTCAAACGTGTCACACATCAGGCGGAATCCTCCAGGGAGCGTTTTAATTGAAGCTGTCAAAAGAAGATGTGTAAGTGTTAAAGAAAACCTCAATATTAAACTTTGTTATCTGGAGCAGAGCTTGGGAATCCACCAACTCCCTCACCTCTCCTCTTATCACAGACCGCGACCTTTAACCGCCATGCAAGGCGCTCAATCCATCCACTGGGAGCAGTTTGCTCAAGGACACATCGACGTGTGGACAGGGGTAAATGGGGAATCGAACCTGAGACTTTCCCTGGAGAGACGACCACTCTACCCACCGCTCCACAGCCCAAAGCTTCTCAGTATCAGGGGCTGGCCTGATGTCTTCATGTTCTTATTTCACTGTGGAGCCTTTCTACTTGAATATATTGTCTTTTATGTTCATTCTCGCACTCTGTGGATGCTGTACATTAAGAGAATACCATCAGTGGCATTAATACAAATACTTGTATTCGCTTCTGTTCTATTTTATTTTCAGCCTTAAATAATTGCCTCACGGTGGCTTTCTGTCGCAGCCCTCTGTGTGTCTGTGCAGTTATGAGTTCACTTCAGAGTGAGTTAGTGGTTTTACAAACATTCGGGACAGTGGAATCAATAACTACAGCCACAGATAAGTGTCTGTCTGAGCTCCATGTCTGAGTCTCCTGGTCCCGATCGGATCATTATTCACCCGATCTGTCCCAGGATGACTCTGTCTCTGCCTCCTGTCTGTCCTCACGGTGAAATGACTCACGTTCCCCAAAATCGCCCACATAAACAACGTGAAAATGGTCATTTGATGGAAATTAAAAGGGAATGAAAACACAGAGGGGGGAGCTGTTCATTCTGACCCGTCACCGCAGGACCCGAAGGAGTTTCCTCTAATTAGCTTGCACTGTGGTGAGCTATTTCAACGTGAAGGCTTTGGTACTCGAGTAAATGTTTCTGGATAAATATTGCAAGAATTGCACTCAAAACGACTTTCCATTTGCAAAATGAACTGTTTGAACGAAGGATGTCCCTGGTTACTAATTTCACTCTGAACTGAATTGAACAGTTTGACGGTTGTAAATCAATATATCGGATTTCAAATGCAGGTGAAGTAGGTGCAGTATTCTGGAGGTTAGCATTTAGCATTTAGCATTCCTGCACCATCTTTAACTAACGGCTCGCTTCCTCAGATCGATCTCAAAAACTCAACACTGAAATATGTCTTCTAAAAGCCCTTTTAAAAACGTTTCTTTGTTCCGATATCTTACTCAGTGTTTCACACAGTGACGTTATGATCTGACAGGCTAGTTAGCATCAATATGAGCTAACATGCTACCGATGCTATCTCGGGTCCACCGAGTGTATAAACCATTCCATTTTAGTTCCTGATGTATGTTCAGGGGCCGCCTCAGTCTCAAGTCTTGTGAAAGATCTTCTGCAGCGATGGACGAAAGCCAGGCTGAACCCTCACAGAGCGGTGAGGAGGACGCAGACGAAGGAGCCACGGGAGAGAAGAGGGAAGGTGATGGAGACGAGGGCGGGGACGGAGCGTAGAAGAAACAGTGAGTGTTACCAGAGAGGTGCTTCTGCAGGTGTAAACACGAAGTCTCGGAGGTGAGGAAGTTGCTACTGTGACGATTTGATGATTCGTTTTACTTAAATCTGGTTTTGAATCTCGCAAGAGGGTAGCATCCACTGCTTGAACCTTTTCCTCAGAAAATAGTTTTCAGGAGAAATCCATGAGAAGGAACGTGTGCGTGAGAGAAAGTTTTAAATTCCCCCTTAAGTGTATCTCCTCATCGCTTCAGACCTCCTTTCCTTTCCCCACTCCTTACTGAAGCAACAAAATCATGTCGGAAGACGTACGAGAACTTTAGAATCCAACCGGACTACGTCGGGTTGGAAATCCACTCCGTCTTGGAGGGTTTAAACCCCGATGGCCGCCCGCATCACTCCGTGTGGAAATAATTTCGGCATTTATGATTGAGATGGATGGAAATCGTGTTGTGTTCAAAATACGTAGTTCGTCATCTTTGTTTTCTGAAACTGTTGCTGGAACACTTTCTGTCCCTCCTTCATTCCACTTAATCAATTTGATCCATCCACTGATTTCACCCTTTCCCTGACGGAGGGTGCTCCGCTTGAGTCAGAAACCTCCTTCCATCCGTTCATCTTTTGTGTTGCTTTATTCAGTTCATTCAGGGCATCTGGGGGCTAAAGGCAGGGTGCACTCTGGGTAATCACCATCAACACACCATTCCAGAGTCAGCAGTTGTTCTTGAACTTGTGTTTTTGGAGAAGAAATTAGAAAACCCCCACAGCCATGAGGGAGACGAACAAACGCCACACAGAGAAGATAGAAAAGGGGATTTTGTGTCTGAGGCGAGTGCTAATCGCCAGCCCGCTGTGCCGCCTTCAGTTAGAAACAATCACGCATAAGATCAACTCCACAGTGGAATATATTGTTTCCCCAAACCGCAGGTGTGTTCGTTCTTAAATCAGAAGTCAAACTACTCAGATACTCGCAGGAAACTAAACCCTGAAGTTAGAAATGTTTGCAGGCGCAGAAATCTTGTTTGATGCATCGGCATCATCCTGAAATACATGGAGCAGAAAATCTGTGTCTAGATTACAGCTCTCTCAAGCTATACATGTTTTAACATCTTGCTTGAGAATTCAACTTTTATTCAGACAAAATGATTTGTACTTTTCTTGAAATGAACCTTGTGTCTTTAGTTTAAAAGCGTTTAAGTTAGGGTCATGTGGCCCAAATCCTTACATTGGTCCTGTGTACTGCTCCTGATCTTGCAGTAATATTTCACTGCAATAGGCCCATAACAAACGTTGAGATTATTTCATGGAGTAGAATATTAGTTTCCAAATAACAGCTTTTTTTAAATCTTCCTTTTTAAATGAAACGTTTTTATTTGGAGACAATTCTGTGTATTTATCTTGAAATGGACCTTTTGTCTTTAGTTTAAAGGCTTTTGGTCGATTCAGACTTCAAATTGATTTTCACCTGCGCTCAGACTTCCTGTTTGGCCTCAGTGTTTGAACGGCAGCGCAGCCTTGTGGCAGAAAAGTCTAGATTCTGTGCAGTTTAAATGAGGGATATTGTGTTGAGAACTATTAGGGATAAAATTAAAGACTGACTGCCCAGTAAAGTCGCAGATCCATCAACCACATCTTCAGATTTGTTAGTGGAGCCTGATTTCCTGTAATCCAGCTTCCATCCTATAGAGCCTTCTGAGTTCTCCTCAATCGTGGCTTCATCTAAACCAACAACTTGCCTGCTAGAGCCAACCCCCACTAAACTGTTTAAAGATATTCTCCCCGTGATTAGTACATCAATACTAGATCAGCGCAACATATATTTAATAACAGGTTATGTACCACAAGAAATGAATATATACGGTAAATGGAAGGAGTCGTCTGATAATATTATCTTTTCTTTTTAACGATTATGTCTACTTCAGGTGGCAGTCCTGCTATTTTTATATGTTCAAGTTTGCTGTCTAATAAAAACATTTAGTTTTAAGGTCAAACACACTGTAACTCCAACACGTACAGCAGAAGTGGGTGCCATCGCTTCAGAGAGGCAGAAGTGGACTTTTCTTCACAACTTTATGTGAAATTCATAACCGTGAATAACAAAATGTCAATAAGTTGGGTTGCTCTGTTCTTCAAAGAGCCGGTCTATTTGTTGCTCTGTTTTAACTTTCCTGGAAGGTTTTGATAATAAGTAATATTGCTTTGAATTTTTGATAATTTTTTAGATCATGAATTCAGTTGGAAGCCACATATAGAATATATCAAAAAGAAATGATATAAAATTGTTGGTATGATTGACAAAATAAGGGATATTTTTGAACAAGAAATGTCTGTGTATATTGTATTTCTCACTTTTAATGCCATATATTCCATATTGTATTGAGGCTTGGGGAAATACATACAGATAATTTACAGACCCTATAATCAAACTCCAGAAAAGAGTGAAACGTGAAACCACTAATATAATATTTATCGCCCCGGAACTTGAATGCTTACATATTGTATACTTAATACCATTAGATATATTATTTCAAGTAAAGAATAAAAGTCTCCCCATCTGTATTCAACTTTTTTATTATTATTAATTAAGGGAAAAATATCTATAATTCAAGAGGGCTGTGTCTTTGAAAGAGGTAATGTGACAATAAATGTTTAATAGAGATGTGTTTTATTTTTGAGAGTCATATTATGGAATTAACTTAGTGATTATTTGAAATTGTGTAGATCTCTGTTAAGTTTCACAAAAACATTGAAAGGTAAGATAATTAAGGATTATATTGTAAAATGACTGAAATGTGAAATTATTAAGAACAATTACTTTTTTATTGTTTTTTGTTTTGTTTTTCTTGTTTGTATTCCTAATATTCTGTTTTTTTTTAAATGAATTTTACAGGTTAGGCAAAAATAAGCTTGTCATTTTTTGGGGTGAGAAAATGTTTTAGTGCAAGCACGTACAATAATTATTTGTAAGTTCAAGTGTTGTACTGTAGTCTGTAACCAAAATATACTATTTATTCATTCATTCTTTGTCATTTTCAAAAATCAAAACACAGAGTTGGGTTGGGTCGTCACTTCAACCCTTGTTATTACAAACTGCATGAAAAATACAGAAAACATTGAAAACTACTGTGAAAAGGAATTTTCCAAACAAAGTCTTTCATTCTGGGATAAAACATGCAACCTGTTGTGTTGAAAAAACTCTGGAGAAAAGATAGAAAGAAATCACTAAACTGGACAATGATTCAGAGTTCATGACAGATGAAGTTAAGATATGTGTCTTGGAGAGTTGAGAGAAAGAAGTGAAACACAGAGGATTCACTATCACACTGCTGATCGTCACAGAACGAGTTCATGAAGACGCCAAAAACACACTGAAAATATGTGGGATTGAATCAGACATGGAGAACTTCTTTACCATGTCAGCAGTTTTGTGTGTCTTTTCAGTGATGACCGGTGAAGCAGAACGCCGCCACCTCTGAGCTCGGTTCTGCAAAGGTCTCTTGCTGTTAGGGGGAGTTTTTCCCCTTTCCACTCCCTCGCGCGTGCTCACAGGGCTCTGTTGGGTTTCTCTCAGTTTAAAAAGAATCGAATCGCCTCCTCGCCTCGGGCCTCATCCTCATTCTGACCACCACCAGTGTCCAGACTCCGGGGGGAAGACTAATCTTAGATCAGTAGCTGCTTGCAGATACCGAGAACCGATACGAATACTTATTAAATGCCATTAACCCTAATCTATAACCCACACGCTAATGACATGTGAAGGCTATGCGAACCACCTCCATACAGCGTCTACATCTCCAACAGCTTTGAAGGCTTCAGTTCACTACTGCGTCTACAGTACGCATAGCGCAGTGTGTAGCATCTATCTACGCACTGCGCTATGTGTACTGTAGACTTTAGGCCAAGCTCACTGTGTGCCGCCACACACACACTCCAGCTCGCTGTTAATGAGTGTATCAGTCATATATTAATCATGTTTAGCATGTAGCATGGTTGATGTGTGAGCCCTGAAATGCTTTAACATGTAGCATGCAGCATCATTGGTGTGTGAGCCCTGGAACTTTTTAACATGGAGCATCACTGGTGTGTGAGCCCTAAAACTCTTTAGCATGTAGCCTGTAGCATCACTGGTGTGTGAGCCCTAAAACTCTTTAGCATGTAGCCTGTAGCATCACTGGTGTGTGAGCCCTAAAACTCTTTAGCATGTAGCCTGTAGCATCACTGGTGTGTGAGCCCTAAAACTCTTTAGCATGTAGCCTGTAGCATCACTGGTGTGTGAGCCCTAAAACTCTTTAGCATGTAGCCTGTAGCATCACTGGTGTGTGAGCCCTAAAACTCTTTAGCATGTAGCCTGTAGCATCACCGGTGTGTGAGCCCCGAAACTCTTTAGCATGTAGCCTGTAGCATCACCGGTGTGTGAGCCCTAAAACTCTTTAGCATGTAGCCTGTAGCATCACTGGTGTGTGAGCCCTAAAACTCTTTAGCATGTAGCCTGTAGCATCACCGGTGTGTGAGCCCCGAAACTCTTTAGCATGTAGCCTGTAGCATCACCGGTGTGTGAGCCCCGAAACCCTTTAGCATGTAGCCTGTAGCATCACCGGTGTGTGAGCCCTGAAACTCTTTAGCATGTAGCCTGTAGCATCACCGGTGTGTGAGCCCTGAAACTCTTTCGCATGTAGCCTGTAGCATCACTGGTGTGTGAGCCCTGAAATTCTTTAGCATGTAGCCTGTAGCATTACCGGTGTGTGAGCCCTGAAACTCTTTAGCATGTAGCCTGTAGCATCACCGGTGTGTGAGCCCTGAAACTCTTTAGCATGTAGCCTGTAGCATCACCGGTGTGTGAGCCCTAAAACTCTTTAGCATGTAGCCTGTAGCATCACTGGTGTGTGAGCCCTAAAACTCTTTAGCATGTAGCCTGTAGCATCACTGGTGTGTGAGCCCTAAAACTCTTTAGCATGTAGCCTGTAGCATCACCGGTGTGTGAGCCCCGAAACTCTTTAGCATGTAGCCTGTAGCATCACCGGTGTGTGAGCCCTAAAACTCTTTAGCATGTAGCCTGTAGCATCACTGGTGTGTGAGCCCTAAAACTCTTTAGCATGTAGCCTGTAGCATCACCGGTGTGTGAGCCCCGAAACTCTTTAGCATGTAGCCTGTAGCATCACCGGTGTGTGAGCCCCGAAACCCTTTAGCATGT